>NC_077232.1:65672992-65787992 GCF_027887165.1 Monodelphis domestica | reverse complement strand
AGTGTTTTGTGGCAAAAGGGGAGCCATGAAGAAGGGCAGAGCTTCTGGAGTTTGGACAGTGATTAAGAATGTGAAGCTAGGTAAGCAAGGGGAGTACGCTGCCAGCTAAATTAAATCACAAAAAAAAAAAATCCTGAGCCAAGCCTGGAATAGAGGAAAGTGGGATGATCTGCGGGTGCCTTGAAAAGCACTGAGTTACTCAGCCAAGAGCTAAGAAGTGGGGAGCTAAGAGACAGGATGTACACTGGGTCAGTAAACATTGGGACAGTAGAGTGAGCAGACACTCTAGAGAGAAGCAGGCTTGGGAAGAGAAGCTGACACTGTCCTTCAAAGAGGTCCTCAATTCCCCTTCCATTGCTTAGATTACACCTAGTAATGTTCAGAGGATTTTCAGGAACTTTAGAAGAGAAAGAAAAAAGAAGAGGATGTGAATCTCTTTTGCATTCTTTGCATTTATTATAATTAAAACCTTTTCAATATTCCATGCCTTGTTAGCCTGAAATACTTGCAGGCAAATGGACTTCCCTTAAGGGAAAGCTAACAACAAGATCAATTCAGATGGTGCTAGGGGAATTTCTGCATAAGGGCATGAATCAAAGAGTATTATTATGGAGAAGTCTTCAAAAAGGAACCATGTAAGTTCAGAGCTTCAGTAATGGGACATGGGCTATATAGACTTTCTAGACTGATGAAGGTGATGCCCAGAGAGGAAATTATTTGACAAAGGTCACAAATGGCAATGTGGTGACTCAAACCCAGGTCATAGGATCAGGATTTTGAGATAGAAGGAGCACTAGAAGCTGTAAAGAGAGCTCATACCATATCAATCCCTCTCCATTCATCAGATGAGGAAAATTAGGTTAAATGAATTGCTCATAGCAATAATGAATGTCTGTGGTAGGATTTGAACTCAAGTCCCCTTGACTAGCTCTAATATCTTTTCTACTACACCACAGTGCCTTAAGGTTGTTTAAGTGTAAAGACTATGTGCCTTCAGTTAAACCACATCATCTCTCAGTGACTATGGCTATAATTCTTGCTTAGGGTAAGAAACATCCCAGGTTGAAAAAGTTGATGAATTAACCCAGGATGCTTTGAAACAGTGTTCTGGGAAGAGTCATGGGCTGGATGTCAGGAGATACAGATAGTGATCCGTGATTAACTTCCTGCATAATCCAGTCAAAACCCTATAGCAGATATCAGCTGCATCATCTATAGGAATTTAAATTAGATGTCCCATAAGGGGTCTTGCAGTTCTTAAATCTACCCAACATCATATATTAATTTATTTTATAATAAGTTCTGCCTTGAGCCAATCAATTGCATTTTCACAGAATATTGGAAATGGGAACAAAAGCTCATTTGCTCCTTCCCCAGCTCTACATTCTATTGCTCTGTATCTAAGTTCTCTTGGAGCCTTCATAGTCTATGATCTAAAGTTCTCTGGAGCTTGACTATTCTCTATTCTTCCTAGCTCTCACAGTCTATGTTTTGAGCCCCTCTTAGCTTTCTCATGTGTCTATGTACTGAGGTCCTTGCAAAATCTGTCATTCTCTCTTCTAAGGTCTCTCCCAGTTTATAAACCTTACCATACTGTTTATTCAGAAATGAAAAGAAAGCAATCCTAGAGTTCACCATGCATTTGTGCCTAGGACAGGAAATGAAGAGATCAATTAATTTCAATTAGATAACATGGTCATTGATGAGAAGCTTCTCCTGGGCTGGGTTGGGGAATGAACCTTTGGCCCTCTGTGTTCTAAGTCCCTTTTCTGGTCTGTATTTGAGATTTCATCTCATTTGTTCCAGATTTACCATTAAATGCCACTCTAGGTTCTCAGGACAAGAGATTCCTCAGGACATAAATCCCAGAGGTCCTCAGCTAGGTGGGTTCCTAAGATATATCGCTCAGACTGTTAAGATTTGTGGGAGCCAAGGAGAGGAGTAGAGACCTTCCTCTATCAGTCCTCTCAGTCAAACCAAGTAAGATTCATCAGAACCAAGGCTGATGACCTGAAGCAGGAGCCAGTACCCAAGCAGGGAGTAGGTACTGAATTAGCGGCTCAGAATGAATGGATTCCTGTAAACTGGTAGGCTGGCGCCACCCAGTGGTTAGCAACCAAATAACAGATTGATGGGAAAAAATACCTTCAGGCAGTGGAAGGGATCCTGGAGAATTGGGGTGACTTTAGATCCTGTCTATTACTAGTTATGTGACCTTGGCATTTCACTTCTCTTCTCTTTGATTTTATTTTTATTGTCATTCAAAACCCACTTCTGTATTGCTCATTGCTGTAAGAGCAAACTCACACAGAACCAAAACCCAAAGATAAAACCATAAAGACACTGACATGAAAGTCGACTCCAGGAGTTCTTTGGAGGTGGAGAGCATTCCCCATCATAAGTCTTTCAGGATTGTCCCAGGTTGATGCATTGCTGATAGCGGCCAACTTTTCACAGATAATGATTGCCCAATATTGCTGTTATTGTGTACACTGTCCACCCATTTCTGTTCATTTTGCTCTGCATTCGTTGTTGTAGATCTTTCCTGTTTTTTTTTCTGAAATCATCTCTGCTAGCATTTCTTATTGCACAGTAGTATTGCATTACCAACAGATGCCACAATTTGTTCAGCCATTCTCCAGTTGAAGGGCATCCCCTCAATTTACAATTCTTTGCCACAACAAAAAAAGCTGCTATAAATATTTTTAATAAGCAGGTCCTTTCCCCCTTTTTAATTATCTCTTTGGGATACAGACACAGCAATGGTATTACCAGAACAAAGGTTATGTATGCACAGTTTATAGCTATTTGGGCATAGTTCCAAGTTGCCTTCCAGAAAGTTTGGATCAGTTCACAATTCCATCAACAATGCATTAGTGTTCCAATTTTGCCACATCCCCTCTACCACTTTCCTTTACTGCCATATTAACCAATCTGATAAGTGTGAGGTGATACCTCAGCAGGCAATTTGCTTCACTCTGGGCATCATATTCTTCTTCCTTAAAATGAAGATACTTATACCACCTCCCTCAAAGAACAGGGATGAGGGAAGAGTTTATTAATCTTACGGCTTAATAGAAATGTGATCTCATTTTAAAAGGAAGAAAGCACTTTCTTTCTGGGTCAACTGGTCCAATATCTTATGTTTGCAGAAGAGGCACCTGAGTCTCAGAAAAGGAAGGACCATGCAGAAGATCACACAGCCAGCCAAAATGGAGCTAAAACAGTACAATGGAAAGGATGCATGAATTTAGGGTTCACTCACATCCCAGCACTACCAGTTACTGTGTGATATTAGGCAAAGCATTTAATACCTCTGTAAGCCAGTATCCTCCTTTATAAAATGAAGAGGTTGGGCTATATTTCTGGTAAAGTCTCTTACATATATAAATCTATGATCCTAACTGATTAGATGGGGACCCCAACTCTTCTAATTTGAAATTCTGTGTACTATTATAAGGATAATTTTAGTGTTTTGACTTTAATCTAAATAATTTGGTTGCCAGGGAAAATTCTCAAATAATAAAATACCCAAGTCAGCTGGGAATTATGGAGATTTTAATTAATATAGAGAGAACGAATTAAGGGAGAGAGAGAGAGAGAGAGAGAGAGAGAGAGAGAGAGAGAGAGAGAGAGAGAGAGAAGGGGGGAGGGAGGGAGGAAGGGAGGGAGGGATGGAGGGAGGGAGAGAGAGAATTAATTTAAACTGCTCTGGCTCAGGCTGAACCAGGCAGTAGTTAAAGGCCTTGACCAAAGTGGCTTCCCAGAGCCTAAGGGAAAGGGAGTCAGTCTTATCACTCACCACAAGACTGTCTCCAAGTTGAGTTCTAGTCCTCCACTGAACTCAATCTCTTGAACTGAGTTCAGAACTTAATTCCACTCTGAACTGAATTGCCTGAACTGACTTTTTACCTCTCCTTTTAAAGAAATTTTCTCTTATGTCACCTCCCCTAAGTTTTCACACCTACCAATCACAGTAGATGCTTTTTTCCAGGACTGCCCATTCTTAGTTCTCACCACGCTTTAGTTCTCACCTTCCTGGTTAGATTATATCTTCTGAGTACTTCATACTTCTTTGTTAAGCTTGCCTTTTGTGAGTTACTTGACCTTTTTGTGATTAATTTAACCTTTACAGGTACTTAATACCTTTTTGTATTAGATCTAAAAATAGACTTAGGTTAAGGTTCTAGTTTCACTATAAGGTATGAGTTAAGTACCTTCATTGTTCAATCAGGAATTTACAACTTTAGCTTCCCCTAAAGTATGTCTAAGTATGGGTGGAGTAATGTAAAGTTCCCAAGACATTCCTAATTCTTGTTAGACCAAGTATCCCCATTGTTACAATAAGGAAATAGCTAAATCAAATCTTCTAACGTACAGTCTGAATAGTTTTTAAGATTCACAATATAGACAATTACACAGAAGGTTCTTTACATTTAATCCATCTTTAAAAACTGACACTCTTGCAGGGATGGAAAAAAGTATGTTGAATGTCTGTAAATGTCATATATATATATATATATATATATATATATATATATATATATATATACTCTCTCTCTCATTCTCTCTCTCTCTCTCACCCTTCCTCCTCCTTTTCCTTTCCTCTCCTCTCCTCTCTTCTTCTCTTCTCCTTATATTGCCTAGGCTGGAAGTTCACAGACTATTCCCACACCTACCTCATTACTGATTGGTAACAGAAGCTTTGACTTGTCCCTTTTTCAACTGGCATGAGTTTGCCTCTCCTTATGCAGTCTAGTGGCTCCCATTCTCAGGAGCTCAGCATAGTGCTATTTAGTACAGACACTCAATCAGCTTTAGCCCCACTGAAGCTAAGAACTCCTGAACTCCAGCGATTCACCAGCCTATACCTCCCCAATTGTAGGGACTACAGATGTGTGATTCCACTCTTGATCCCTTAATGTTATTCTAAGCTACAATACAATTATATGTAAAAATAATACAAAGACAATGTGTGACCTGGAACATAAACATAGATGTATGTATCTAGATGAACATACTTATCTAACATAATGTAGGGGAAAGAGAACTAACTAGTCTTAAGAGTTCAAAGATGCAGGTTCTAGTTCCAGCATTGCCATTTACTAGGTCTGTAGTCTTGAGTAAGTCTCTTTATCTGTGAAATTCAATTTTCTCATCTGTGAATAGTGTGAATTTCAAAACTATTCCACCCTAATCAGACCATTCTTTAGAAGATCTGATTTAACTCTTTACTGATCAATAACAATAGAGATACTTGGAATAACAGAATCAGGTCTTGGAAACTACATTTCTCCTCCCTTCTTAGTTTAACAAGATTAGGAAGGTCTGAATTAAACTCAAGATTTAATTATCTGAGGAGATGGCCTTCAACAGACATGTGCAAAAAAAGGACAGACCTATGGGCGGTCATAAGTCAAGTTTGAGCCACCATTGGCACATGTGAGATGCAGGAAGTGAGGTGGAGAACAGCCTCAGGAGTTCTTGTGACTTCCTGTGGAGAGGGCTAGAGTTCAGCTCAATCCTGGAGCTTGAGCTTGGAGGAGCCCTGCGTACAGTTTTCCTTCAGACTAGTCACGTGAGTGATAAGGACTGACCCCTTTCTTTGCCTTGGCTTTCCAAGGCCTTAATGCCTGCTTTGGCTCAGCCTGAGCCAGAATGGTTCTGAGTTAAACTCCTTTCCTTCTCTCCCTCTCTCTTTCTCCCACTAATATTTTCTTCCTCCTGTTGTAATTAAATCACCATAAAAATTTGGCAGCTGACTTGGGCATTTTATTATTTGGGATTTCCCTTGGCTACCATTTAAATTTAGATTTTTTCAGTCTCAACCATAATTTTAACCCTTTCAATAAGAATGTCTCAAAGTGGGGTGATGTTCTTCTTCTTTATTCACTGCTCTGAGGAGACATCTGGAGGATTATGTTCTGTTCTGGATAATACATTTGAAGAAAATGGTCAGGCTAAAATTAAAATGTAACTAATTTGGGGAAAAGACTGGAAATCATGACCTGTGAGGATAAATTGAGGTAAAGGAGAATCTTCAGTCTGGAGAAGAAAAGACTAAGGGAAGGTATGGTTCCCATCTTCAAGAATTTGAAGGGTTGTCAGCCAAAAGAGGGTAACTGAGGGCTTCTATTTCCTAAATTATTCAATCAATCAGCCAAGCACTTACCATATGCCAGGCATCATGCTAAGTACTGGAGATATAGTAAAAAAAAGCGAAAAATAGTCCCTGTCATCAAGGACCTTAGACTCAAGGACTGAACAAGAACCACTGGATGAAAATATCAAAAAGACAGGCTTCAGTTCAATACTAGAATGAACTTTGTTTTTTTAAGAGAGAATTTTCCAACAATCAGACAACCACTACAAGTAGAAGTCAGTGGTACTACTAGAGCAGAGGCAGGATATGCATTTTATCAGTGATACTGGAGAGGACTTTTCCGTACAAATTAAGGTGACTCAAATGATTTTACAGCTCTAGGAATCTTGATTTTAGAATGGAATGAGGGTTAAATGAAATGATGAATGGGAAAGTAATTTGTAAATTAGTAATGGTATAACATGGTGTCTATGTATAGGATAATTGTGTTAATGTTCAGTTGTGCCCTATTCTTTATGGTCCCATTTGGGGGGAGGAGGGTTAGCAAAGATACTGGAATGCTTTGTCATTTCCTTCAGTTCTTTTTATAGATGAGAAAACTGAGGCAAACACGGTTAAATGACTTGCTCAGAGTCAAACAGCAAGTATCTGAGGATGAATTTGAATTCAAATCTTCCTGCCTCCAGGCTGGCCCAATGTTCTATGCATTTTGCTACCTACTTTCTCCAATAGCATAATTGGTACCCCACTACTGCATTTCTGGATAGACCCACATATTTACAGTCTAGACTGCTCCCACAGAAGGAGACACAGATCCCTAATACCTTAAAAGTCTAATACTAGGCCAGGTAAACTAGCCACTTCTACCTGCCTAGACTCCAAAGATGCCAAATAGTTTCTGATTCCTGGTATAGACTAAGTTATTCTATAACCTCTGTGTTTCCAGATTGCTTATATAATCCTGTTTAATCTTTTGTCTCTGATCCCTACCCTATACCCAAGGGCTTAGCTCTAGTGTTATTATTTTGTTTCTTTTTTCTCCTTTTCCTTGGTAATTTGTTTTGTTGATGACTTTTGTCATGACACCATAGTTAATTCTAAAAATGTCCAATAAACCCCTTCTTTGTAACAAAGAAAAATAATTCAGTAAATCATCCATCACCGTGACCATATCTAGCAATGTATACAGCATTCTGTATCCTGTTTCCCATGAAGGATATATGCAGGCATGTTGCTGCTAAATATTTAATTGGTTCTCCATAAAATCTCCAAAAGATATATTCACTTTTAATTTAATCTTCATTAAAATTGTCTATATTACTCTCTTAAGTCTAGACAGTAAGCAAAACTGTAAATCAATCTTTGGTTTCTAGTGTTTAACTTTCCAAGGTATAAATGCTCCTGATGAAAATGTAACAATTGGTTTTCACAAACTAGTCCTAGCACATCCCTGAAGATATGCTTTATTATCTTTTCCGGAACATCACTGGGTTGGATTTTTTTTTTCAATTACAAAAAGGTTGATTTATTTTGAATACACTTACAAGCAATTATAAGAACATTCTTTTGTTTCTACTCATTTCAAGCTGTAATAGTTCATATAAATCTTCCTTTTTCTCTGAATTCCAAATATTTCTAATTTCTCATTGCATAATAATGTCCCATTTTATGCATATATCACAGGTTGTTGTCTTTTCACCATTTCCCAATGGATGAATATCAAGTTCGTTTCTATCACAAAGTACTTTTTTTAATAAAACCTTTACCTTTCATTTTGAAATCAATACTGTGTATTGGTTCCAAGCCAGAAAAGTAGTAAGGGCTAGGCAATGGGGGTTAAGTGACTTGCCCAGGGCCACCCAGCTGGGAAGTGTCTGAGGCTAGATTTGAACCTGGGACCTGCCATCTCTAGGTCTGGCTCTCAATCCACTGAGCTACCCAGGTGCCCCCTACGACCTTTGTTTTTGCCTTTGACTTCCTCAGGTTATATGACCAGCAGTGAGACAACGGGATCAAAGATAGTGAAAAGCATAAGCACTTTACTTGCATGCAGTAGAATTGCATCTTACTTAAGGCACTGAGTTTACTAGAGTAAACACAGTAGACAAAATTCTCACATAGTCAAAAATTACCCTCTCTATAAGCATATCTTCAAGATGAAGAGCCTCTGGCACGTTAGGATAATATAAGTAAAAGAAATTGGCAAGCCAGAAGTCTATGGTTTGGATTGGATCTTATGGCTAGATTGTTGAAGTCAGTTGTGAAGGGGCTGGGGATGAGTGGTAACTGAATGAGGATCAGCTATTCACAACCATTGCCTTTCTCCTCCAGAATGATTTCCCCTCCAATTCTACCCTCTTCTCCCCTGATGCAAGGGGTAGGGATCTTTGGAGTTTCAGGGTCCTCTGGAGATGGAACACCACTTTGAGGCAAGAGGGAAGTTCATATCTCCCATCTCACAAGGGCGTTAGAAGAATGGCAGGTAGTATCACATGTATTACTTAAACTATTCTTCTCTCTCTTTTTAATGGTATATAATTGATTTTACATAATTTCAAATTGATATCCAGAATAGTTGGCAAATCAAATCACAGTTCTACCAAATGTGTATTAATTTACTCATCTTACTACAGTCCTTCCAAAATACAGCAGTCCTATTTCTTGGATGTCTTTTACACTTTACAGGGTGTAAGGTTAAATCTCAGTTATTCTAATTTCCATTTTTCCTACTATTAGTGATTTGCAATATGTTTTCATAAGGTCATTTATAGCTTGCAATTCTTCTTTTGAAAACTATTCATATCCTTTGACAATTTATCTATCAGAGAATGGTTCTTTGTGCTATGTATTTGTATCAATTCCCTATATAACTTAGACATCAGACTTTTATGAGCACTATTTGATGCAAATATCTCCCTGAGTCTACAGTTTCTCTTCTTGTTCTCTCTTCATTCGTTTTCCTTATACAGAAAGTGTTATATGTAACTGAATACTCTGTTTTGTCTTTTATGTCTCCTCTATGCCTTATTTAAAAATTCTTTCCCTAGCTCTAATTGTGAGAGGCACCTTCTCCATTTCTCTTGACTTTTTTCTTAATGTTGCAACTTTAAATATTCCAGTTTCCTACTCATTGTGGTGCTTGGTAAAAGATGTTGGTCTAAACCTAATTTCTGCCAAAGGGTTTTACAATTTTCCTATTAATACTTAGAAAGGGAATTCCCCTTGCCCCAAATAATTTCTAATGTTAATAGAGTAATTTACCTTTAATTCTTAAATTTAACAAATATTTAGTTACTATTTTTATTGCCCTAAATTTAGTTTAGTTTTTATTTTGTCTGTTCTATTAATCCACTTTTCAGTTTTTTACCCAATGCCAAATAATTTTTAAGGCTACTATGTTTTGAATATGTCTTTTAATGGTAGCCACCATTGACTTATAATTTTCCAAATAATTTCTTTTACACTGTAGAACCATGATGGTGAACCTATGACATGCATGCCAGAGATGGCACACATAGACCTCTCTGTGGGCATGCATGCCAAGGACTCAGTGCCCCAAAGATCTAGTGCAGCCATAACTATAGCACAGAGTTAGCCAGAGTTCCTAACTAGAAAGCTGGAGGAAGGTGCAGCTGGGCTGCTCCCCTCCCCTTCTCCCCAGTAGGAGTTAATAAGCAGATTTCTTCAAGAAAGTATCCCTTTCAGGACAAGATAACCCCCACTCCATTCAGAATACAATGGCCTCTTAATTACCTTTGGCCTGAGTGAGACAGAAACAATTTATATCTTTACAATCAGAAGCAACCCTTGTCTTTACTATACAAAGTATTCTTGGAATTTGGGAAATTGTCTTTTGAATTTGTATTTTTAAAATGTTTAAAACTGTAGTCTAATGATTTAGGAATAAGTTTTATGAACCTGAGGCTAGGCTAATAGCCTCTTCATTATTCTACAGCTCCCTTCCCCAGTTTCTTTCACAAGAAATTTGGGCTTAATTGGCATTCTTAGTCCCCTTACTTCTTACTGCCTGTTCAATTTTTGTTCAAAGGGGTGCCTGCCTGAGGGAAAACAGGTGGGCTTTAGAAAACACTATAGTGGCTTATCATAGATAGTAATTAGCCCTGTGTCCAGATTAAAATCTGACTTTAACCCTTGACCATTTGTTAAAAAGGTTAATTTGGAGGATACCTGCTTCAGGAAGGCTGGAATGTGATGGGATAAATGTGTCAGGATGATGTCATTTACCTGATGATTATATTTTCCTATAAATAAGGGGTTTTCCTGTAAGCTGGGGATTTTTTTTTTGCTTTTTTTCTAGGTTTAAGGGGATCATAGCTCACTTAACTAGAAGGGAGCAGAGTGCTTGACCCCTCACCTTTCCCTCTCCCCAAACAGGACTACATTACCAGCCCCTCCCCCCAGCAGTCCAATGGGAGCGCTTCTTCCCCTGGGTGGAATAAGAGGGGCACAGGGCACACCGGGAACTCAGTGGGGGGAGGGGCACAGACTGTAGGGGGAGGGATGAGTTCAGCACTTGGTCTTGGGGGTGTTGGAGCCTGGCACTCCATCTCTAAAAGGTTCCCCATCACTGTTCTAGAACAGGTTAATTTTATTGTTTTGTCTAGTTCTATAAAATATCCCCTTAGTAACTTCATTGATAGAAAAATATTATCTGTAAGTTACATTAGGTAATATATCATTTTTTTTGTTTTTTTAAGTTAGTATGAACCAACCAAAAAAAAAATCTTTCTATTTTTGACCGTTCTTTTGTTTCTGATGAGTGCATAGTGATTGTATTAATATAATTAATGTAAGTAATTAATTGTATTAATGTAAGTTTTGCATGTTTTCTTTTTGCATGCATTTTAAGTTACTTTGAATTGAATTTTTAAATGTTTTCAAGGTTTTATTCATGCCAAATTGAAATTTTAAATTTTTTTGGATGTATTTTGCATCCTTCTACTTTATGGAAACTTATTATGATAATGATACTACCAGCATTATTATTATAGTTATTTAGGATTTTAACTCAGTTATTTCTAATTCCAGGTCTTGTACTTTGTACTACCATAAATGAACACTAAATTTTGTCAAGAGTTTTCTGTTTCTAATGAAATTGTATTTTTGATGTTTATATGATTAATTATACCAATTGTTTTCCCATTGATGAAACATTCTTGGATCAGTAGTATAAATCCACTTGTAAAATTAAATTATTCTCTAATAATGAAATATTATATTTTATGGGGTTTATTAAGGATTATTAGAAATCAAGGAATAAAGAAAATACAAAATAAGAAAACCACATGCCTAGAGCTGATTAGCCCATTCAAAGCTTACTTACTACATCATTGCAATGGCTGAGCAGAGGAGCATGAGCATAGAAGAGAGAGAGGTAGGTGTTACTGCCAGTTAAAATACTAATTGTGATCTCTCCCAGGTGGAGACTCAGGTGAGATTATTGGGAATTCTGGGAAATACCAAGGATTTATGGGGATTGAAGTCTAGGGTTCAAATCTCCATTTTTACACACCTTAGTTAAAACAAAGTTTTATCCCCATTTTTGCTATTTTAATCTCCTTGCATGGAATTATTTTTAAATTTGTTTAGATTTGTCTTAAAACTGTTTGATAGAAATCACTTGTCAATTTCCTCCATCTGGACCTTTAATTATATTTGTTTTTTTTCTTTTGCAATTAATTTATGGCTTTTTGGAGTTTTTCATTGATTTAGGTTATCATTTCTGTCTTATTTTACTAGTTTTAATATTTTATATTTGAGCAGACATATTAATTTCTTTTGAATTGTTGACTTTATTGATTATAGAAATATCTGATAAAAATTTCCTCTCAGTTATAAATACACCTTGTTCCTTTTTTAAATGCTATTTTCTGCTTTCCTTTTCATGATGGGTTTTTTTTCTCACTTTGGCAGTCTTTTCAAAGATATCTCTAGTTTGGTTTTAGTACTTTATTTGGGTTGTCAATTTATTCCCTAGTCTTTTGAACTTCATGATCAATTAGAGATCTTTTCTATAATCATGTGTTTTATATGTGTGTGTATGTATATTATGTAAAATATAATTAGATGCTATATGTAAAAACTTTGAAAGATATTATTTTTATTCTGCTTTAGCATAACTGTATTATTTTGCTTTATTCTGATGAATATTTTAGTCTCAAAGTTTTGGTACATTGTTTTATTGCTATTAAGTTTAACATAATTATTTATTATGTTATGCTTTTTTTTGATTCAGTCATTAATCAAGATGTCTTTGGCCTTCATTTAAGTCTGTCTCTTCCTTATGTTCCCTTCATTCATTATTCATATCATTGTGTTATAATCTATAAAAGTTGAATTTATTATATCTTCCATCTTTATACATGATTCTTTAGGTCCTAACACATGATCAATTTTTCTAAAGGTGTGAAAGATATTCTCTAATATTCCTATTCTGAAGTCCACATCAATGACCAAGTCCAGTTTATCCAACAATTTTTCTTTTTAAAAAATTTTCCTTCTTGACACTTTCTCAATTGATTTTATCCAGTTCTAAGAGAATGATTTTAAAGTTTCCTACTGCTATATTACTATAAATGTGTATTTCTAATTCACATAGTTTTAAAGAATTTACACATTGTATCACCTGGATTTGTGCAATTATTTTGCTTGAATCTATGATGACTTCACTGTTGTAAGAAATTCCTCCTTCCCACCCCATCATAGGCAAATGAAAAACTATCCTGCAACTTAAAGAATCATCTAGGCCAGCATAAGGTTAAATAACTTCCCCAATGATTTATTCTGCTCATATGTGACAGAAGAAGGACTTGAACCAGTCTTCTTGATTCCAAAGATTTTGACGGGTTAGTTGAAAAGACATTCAAAACTTAGGAAACAACATGAGCCAAAGTGTAGAGGTAGAAATTCCCACTCTTTGTCTAGAGATAGGATGTGGTTCTGTCTAGATAAGATATAGAGTATACATAGGAAAAAGAAAGAAAAGCCTAGAAAGGTAGGATGAGGTCATGTGATTGGAAGGTCAAATTGAATATCAGACCACAGAAGATGAGTTTTATCTTATAGTCAAGACAGAGTCATTGGAGAGGGTTTTGAAAAGATGTTGGTAATCTGCTGAATATGGCACATTAGAAAGATCAACTGACATCATGAGAATCGGCCAAATCTGTCTTTCAGATAGCCCTAGCCTATTAATGAATGCACACTGGACATTTGGCATTGGGATTTGAACACTGGACTCTGAGTAATTGATAGGAAGAATAGTAAAATCTATTGGATAAAGAGACTATAGGCTTATCTTAGAGTTTTCTCTTTAGCTTCTCACTGCTGTATTACATAATGCTGAGTAAATGATTTAAGGAGAAAGTAGCAATATAGAAGAAAAAGCAGTGGTCCAGGAATCAAGACAGATCTTCATCCTGCCTCTGCCACCAAAGTACTAGTGAATTTAGGTCTGTGCCTTCCCAACTGAGGAATTTCATTGTTCTCTTGTATAAAATAAGGGGGTTTTATATACGAATAAATGAATAAATGATAAATTATTTATTAAATATGTATTATGTTCTTGGCATCATGCTAGGCACCAGGGATGCAAAGACAAAGAATTATAAACCATATCTTCAATGAGCTTTCATTTTAATGGAGGAAGATAATCTATAAATGAAAGCTAGGAAAGATAGAGGAAGACAGAATGGTCTAGAAAAGACCAGGAAGTGGAATGGTGACCTGATTTGCAGCAATATATTGTGAAACTCCACAAATAAGAACTAATTGAAGGGGCAGCTGGGTAGCTTAGTCGATTGAGTGCCAGGCCTAGAGCCTGGAGGTCCTGGCTTCAAATCTGACCTCAGAAACTTCCCAGCTGTGTGACCCTGGGCAAGTCACTTAACCCCCATTGCCCAGCCCTTACCGCTCCTCTGCCTTGAAACTAATACATAGTATTGATTCCAAGACGGAAGGTAAAAGAAAAGAACCAATTGATCCCAAGAGCAGAGTCATAGATCTAGTTGAAGGATGAATGAGAGTAAGAATAATGTCCAAAATACAGGTGACATAATCTGAAGATGGCCTCTAAGATTCATTCTACCTCTAATATTCTTTGACTAGAAGTAACTTAATTTCAGTTAAGTGGTTCTGGATTGGGGCAACATAATGATAAATAAAAGAGTCAGATTTGCATTCAGGGACCTAGGTTTGAATCTTTGGTTTGCCTGTGTTTAACTACATGAATTAATGAAAGTATCTATTAAGTACTTACTATGTGCAAAGCTCTCTTTTAAGCCCTAAATATCTCCCTGCCTAATGACTTGCTATAGCCAAAATTATTCACCATCACCTCCACAACCATCACCCCAAGGGAACAACCATCCGGTGATGAGCCTCTCTGAACTCATCTCTTGGCTTATCTTCAGATAACTTCAGCCCATTGTTGGAGGTGAATTGGATGCCTCTCCAACTTGATGCTGCCCCAGAGAGCCCTTAAGATACCAAAGTCAATGTCATGGATGTTAGTGGAGGAAACTATAAATATTAATACTATTTACTATTATTCAACACATTAAAATAAGAATAAATTAAGCATCTATTATATATAAACAAAGTAGCACTGATTATTACAAGATCAGAAGAGAGATAGAGAGATCCCTTTCTAGCAGAAAAGATCAATCCTTCAATCATATGCTTCTGTCAAGCACCTATTAGGACAGATAGGTGTCAGAGTGGATAGAGTTCCAGACCTGGAGTCAGGAAGACTTGAGTTCAAATTTCACCTCAGACACAAGTTATGTGACTCTGAACAAGTCACAATCCTTTTTGCCTCTATTTCCTAATCTGTAAAATGATTTGGAGAAGGAAATGGCAGATCATTCCAGTATCTTTGCCAAGAAGACCGCAGATGAGGTCACAAAAAATTGGACACTACTGAAAAGTGACTAAACAAAAACACCTATGTGCCAGGGATTGGGCTAAGTAGTTTCCAAATTTTTCATTTGATCCTTACAACAACTACAACAACACTGTGGGTCATGAGACAACACGTGTGTATATAGATATGCATATATATATATGTATATCTATATGCACACACAAAATAGACATAAGTTAATTTGGGGAGAGAGAGAGGAATGAAAGCACTAGCTGCTGGATAGGTCTTCATGTTGAAAGTGGTACTTGTGCACAACTTTGAAGAATGAGTAATAGAATGGGGAAGGAGGAAATTCTAGTAATGAGACACAGCTTGAATAAGATTCTGAACTGAGAAAATGCAAAACACATATATGGGAAAGTAAATTGTTAAATCTGTTTAGAGCAAAGGATGCGTTCCTAGCTTTGTGACCCTGGGCAAGTCAACTTAACCCCAATTACCCAGTCTTTACTGTTCCTCTACCTCAGGACCAGTACTAAAATAAAGGACACAAGGGGTGGGAGTGGGGGGTACATATACATACACACACACACACACACACACACACACACACACACACACACACATTTTCTAACCTAAATGTGACTTCCTTAAAGGCAAATATTGTTTCACTGTTGACTTTGTATTCCTAGCAATTGACATATGATAGACACTTAATAAATACTTGTTGGTTGATTAATTGATTGGCTTAAAGGAATGTGAAATCTTCCAAATTCAATCCATATTCCTCTTTTTTTTCCATTCAGTTCTGGGACCATATATCCATTTGTTCATAAACAGTGGCTGTACAAGATATATGTACTCATGGGCCAGTTCTAGGACCTACTCATACAAAGGTATCTCATAGTCTAGGCATCAGTTATTCTTAAACCATTTTTTTTCCTGTGTACAGAGTGAAGCCAAACTAATTTGAGAGATTGAGGATCCCACATTGAAGGTTGTAATATTCTAGAGTATGAAGAAACATCGGTATTATTGTCTAAAAAGAGGAGCAGATAAATGTACCAAGAATCTCATGATCTAGTTACAAGGATTTCCTTTTCCATTTGGACTCTTTCCTGGATATTCCTGATAACAGTAGCAAGTACTTTTGACTCAAAAACCACTTACTATTTATGGTTCACTGGATATTAATTATCAGAAGGTCATCATAGTTACCGTTGTGCTTCAATCTATCAAGGAATCTTAAATGGTCTTAATATATGCAGAAAAATGCCTTGTTAGGTTTTGTAACCAAGACATACCTATTTAAGTTTTCTTGGTTTCTGTAAACAACTAACAGAAATATATAAGGCCAAAATCCATATCCCCAAAGAAAAATTGTCCCCCAAAAAATGACTAAACAATTCTCCAAAAAAATTGTGAGCTACTGTTATGTCACTAATAAGAAAAATGTAAAAAATGTAGATCAAAACATCCTACAAATTGATAAATATGATGAAAGATGGGAATAATAAATATGGCAAGAGTGGGGAGTATGGCAAGATAGGTACACTAATACATTGTTAATAGAGCTACAAATTAGTATAACCACCCTGGAAAACAATTTGGAATTATGCAAATAAAGTTATTAAAATATCCATATTCTTTGACCCATAGATTCCACTAGACATAATCCATAAAGGTAATGGATAAAAAGAAAAGCCTCTTTTATAACAATATATTTGTAGCAGCCCATTTTGTGTTTAAAAAAAAAAAAGCTAAAGTAGATGTCCATTATATGGGCAATGTTTCACCAATCTGTAGTATGTGAATGTGATGGAATGCATGATTAATATAGAGTTAATATAAAATGAGGCAAAATCAAGAAAATAATTTATAATTGCTACAAAATTTTAAGTGGAAAGAACCACCCCAAAATAATTGAAAGTGAGTATTGCAAAATTATGAAGCTCAAATTTGTCCCTAACCAAGAAAGATCAATCAATACCTCCCTCAACTCCTATTGTGGAGCATTACATATAATGCTAATGTTTTTCAATGTATTGATTAATTTGGCTAATTTTTTTCTTGTTCCCATTTTTTGTTCTTCTTCAAAAAAATCTTTGTTATATGGGACAGTACTTTGAGGCAAGTGATTGGGAAATATTGAGAAAACTTTTGGCAATATAGCAAGTTATGTTAACAAAAGTTCCATTTGAAAAAGACAATTTGTTGGAAATTTTTAATGCTATATTTTGTTCAACTGAATCAAATATTCTTTTAAAATAAACAAACAATATATATTAAATAATTTTATAATAAACACATGTGAAGATTGGGTTTAGCTATCTCCTGATTGTAACAATGAAGATACTTAGCTCTTCCTTTAATGTAAAGATAAAACTGTAATCTCCTGATTTCAACAATGAAGGTACTTAGCTCTTCCTTTATAGTGAAGCTAGAATTGTAATCCATAATCTATTTTTAGATTTTAATCTACAAACAGGTGATAACTCAGTATTTTAAGTACATCTACCCATTTTAACCACAAAAAGGAGTTAAGTAACTATAAAAGGTGAACTTACCAAAAAAGGTGTTAAGTAACCCAAAAAGACATAATCTAACCAAAGAAGGTGAGAACTAAAGAGTGGGCGTTCCTGGAGAGAAGTGTCTGCCATGATTGGTAGATGAAATTTAGGGAAGGTGACACAAGAGGAAAATATTCTTTAAACAGAGGATGAAAGGCCAGAAGAGGAGAGATACTCGATTCGAGTTTCCAGTTGCATGAAGGATCTCTGACTCAGAGTTGGACTTGGAGCAGAGACTGGAGACAGACACCTGAGGAGTGACTGGAAGGCAGACACACAGACTTCTTTTCATTTAGACGGTCATCATCGGTGAGTGAAAGGATGACTTAGTGACCCCACCTTTCTGGAGGTATGAAGCCTCCAGGAAAGGCCCATCATCTTGAGACTGTCTTCCCCTGGCTGGGGCTTAGAAATTCTAACTGATATCAGAAGAAGTCAGAGTTTTTTCTTTCTCTCTCTCTCATTCCTTAATATCTTCCCTCTATTATAAATAAACTACCATAAATTCATTTTACTTTAGTAATTCATTTGGGATTTAGAAATTTAAATCCTTGGCGACCATCTATTATATACTCAGAGACCAACCACAAATAAATTTAACACACAAGAAGATCTATTCTTTTTAAATTTTCATTCAATTATGTGATTGAAAAGATATAAGCTTCTATAGAATTTTTTTGGCTCCAGACCTGTGATTTTTTCACTAAAGGAAACTGCAAGTTTCCCCTTCACTGATGCAAGCTGTCAACTCTCCAGTAACTTATACTCTCAGAGAATTACCTGGGCTCTGAAAGGTTATTCGTTCCTGGTTTCCTTTCATATTTTTAATAAGGGTGACTTTAACACATATAAATTAATCCTGAAAAAAATTTATGGAAATAAAAAGGAAAGTAGAAGGATATGCCTTTCATGATCACCTCTTTAGGGAATCGAAATGACCCTGATTTGGTTTTCAGTTGGTTACTATTTTTCCGTATTTCAGATATCTTGAAAACCAATCCCTAAAAGCCATTGAAATTGGGTAATCTTCAAGATGGAGTTGCTCTGGGTATATTTCTTCCTACAATTGATCGAGCATTGTGATATTAAAGTCCAAATATAGGTATCCCATCATTATTGATAGAATAGTTTGTTATCAAAATATTGCCAGAAAGAATAATATGAAAATGGGTATCAAGTGACAATACATGTATAATCTAGTACAATTGTTTGTCAGCTCCAGGATTGAGGAGGTGAGGGGAAGGAGAAAAAAAAACGAATCATGTAACCATAGAAAAATATTTAAAAATTTAAAAAATATATAAATTAATTGTTTAACATTGCCAGATATTTTCCATTTTGTTTGGTAGAACAGGGGACCTGATCAAGATACTACTGATCAACTGTCCCTTCCACCAGTCACACACACACACACACACACACACACACACACACACACACACACACACACCAGAAAGGACACATCCAAATTCAGATAAAGCTCTAGGGAGGACTTTTCTGGACAACTTAAAACATGATACAGTCTTTATGAATCAAAATAGGCAAATTAAAAAGTCCTGGGCTAGAAGTCAGGGTGCAGTTCTATTATTTAATCATCATTTGACCTCACACATCACTCTCCAGTCCTCAATTTGTCCATCAGTAAATTGGAGATAATATTCCTGCCCTTTTTATCTCATATGGTTGTAAGAATCAAATAAAATAATGGTTTTGAAAGCCCTTTGTAATTACAAATTTCCATATTAATGCAAGTTGTTAAATTATCTATTTTGTTGTTTCTTTCTGTAACATATATATGACTAAAGATTGAACTTGGACTAAAGCCTGTCAACAGGGAACAGCTCTGGGAAATTCATTAATTAGGGTCATGTTTACACTTCTGTTGTCAGATAAACCCATCTGTTTGTCTAAACCAGGGTCTCCTTAGTCTACAACAGTCATCCCTGCCTGTCATTAAAAGATGTTTGAAATATATATGTAATTAATTAACTTGCTTCATTGGTAGGCATTCATTAACCAACTTAATTAAGTTTTAGGTATATTAGCCTTATTTCAATGTATAGTCATGGTACCAATGGAAAGACAAGGTATTTTTGAAAGAGAACAATGGGACTTCTAGGTCATGAGACCAACAAAATGGAGGGCTATACATTTTCTCTGATCTCCATAACCTCACAAATCTCTCAAAAATTGAAATTATCCACTAAAGACAAAGAAAATTTAATTGACTCCATGTTCTAGAATATTTAGAATCCAAAAGGAAAAAAAATTTTTAATTAACTGATGTATCCTCTTTGCCCACCATGCTGCTGCCAGTAGAAAAGATGCACTCACAGATACAAGGAAATGAGATCATGCAACAAAACTCAACCCTATATTTCAGTCCCCTTCCCCCTTCTTTCTAGGGGTCTTGGCTCTGGTATGAGGATATTTGCTTGGGCCATGACAGACATAAGTGGCAGTGTTCTGTGCTACAAAATATTTTTTAGGATAACAGAGGAAGAAAGCAGGAAAAGAGCAGGACACAGGTCTCACTCAGGTTGAAATAGAACTTAACCCTATTCCTCACCCTTTCTCCTTCCAGAGTCTTAAAGATCCAAACTATAGAAAACAGCTTTATAAAACTAGTATGGAAACTCTCAGAATTGACAGTGATAAAATAAGGAACATTTGGAGCAGAACAAAACACCAGAATAGAATATTGTTGAGAAGATTTTCTCTACAGCATTCCACTAAACCTAAAGGAAACAGCTTAGCAAAAGTCACTTCAGTATCCACAAAAGTCAGTTCAGGTAGGAACTTAGGTGGGTAAACTAGGAATTGCCCAGTGTGAAAGGAGGATGAGATAATTTGAGATCCAGCCCCCAAGGAAACCCTTGTCAGAGGGGAGAGAGTCAGAAAGTGAGTAATAGGGGAAAATAAAGATGAAGAGGGAAGAGAAGACTGAAATTATCCAAGACTTGAGAAAGAATAAAACTCAAAGACCTTGAACATAGGCAGAGAAATAAAAAGGGAAAACATTAAAAGGATGAAATATGGCTGACCTCCAGCTCTACCAAAAAAATTCAGGAATCTATGAATTAATACTGCAAAATGAAAGAAAATGATCAAACACTTGATCAATAAGAAGACTTTAAAATTTTATTTTTAAGTATTTTTCCATGATTGCATGATTCATGTTCTCTTCCTCCCCTCTTCCCTCTGCCCTCCCAGAGCTGACAAGCTATTCCACTGGGTTATACATGTATTATGACTCAATACCTATTTCCATATTATTCATTTTTGTAATAGAGTAATCTTTTAAAACCAAACCCCCATATCCTATACCCATATAAACATGTGATAAAGCATAAGTTTTCCTTCTGCATTTCTACTCCCACAGTACTTTCACTCAATGTGGATAGTATTCTTTCTCATAAGTCCCTTGGGATTGTCCTTGATCATTGCATTGTTATTAGTAGCAAAGTCAATTACATTTGATTATCCCACAATGTTTCAGTTACTATGTATAATGTTCTCCTTGTTCTGCTCATTTCACTCCACACCAGTACATGGAGGGCTTTCTAATTCACATAGAAATCAAGCAGTTCATCATTCCTTATAGTACACCAGTATTCCATCACCATCATATACCACAATTTGTTCAGTCATCCCCCAGTGAAGGGACAACCCCTCATTTTCCAATTCTTTGCACCACAGAGAATGCGATTATAAATACTTTTGTACAAACATTTTTTAAATCTCTTTGGGATACTAGGATTTTATGGAATTTGGGGAGACTGTGTAACCACAACATACTATTCCTTACTTAAAAAGTAAGGTTTAAAAGTGGCTTAAAAGAGAAATGAGAATGGAGCCATAATGACCTACAAAGCAAAAATAACTGGCAGAATAGAAAAAAATTTAATCTGATATGTAACAAGAAATAAAAGAGAAAATAATAGATTTGGAATGTAAACATAGATGTGAAGAATAATCTAAAAGAAGAGAAGCAAATAACAATAAAAGAAAATACGCCCACTCTCCAAGAAAAAAAACATATTCTTCTTGAAGAAAGTATATATTGATACAACCTAAGGATCAAAGGTCTGCCAGAATAACCTGACAAGTCAAAAAACCTTAACACTATAATGCATAAAATAATACAAGAGAACTGTCCAGAACTCCTTAATTCAGAAAATGAGACATCAATTGAAAGAATTCCTAGATCACTTCCAGAAAGAAAAAAAAAATCCAAGGTTATAAATTCCAAGTTCCAAAAGAGTTAAATTTTGCAAATCATTTCAAAAACAAGTTTTTCAATAAAACAGGAGAAAGACCTCCAAATACAAAGGAAAGGAATTTCAAATTACACAAGACTATTCTTCACCCATCAGAAAATGTAGGAGGGAATGGAATAATGTGTCAGAATGCAGCCCAGAATGAACTGCAAATCTAAGTTAACCATAAATTTTAAAAAATGAATTTTCAATAATAAAAAAGCATTTGAAATTCTTAGAAAGAAAACTAGACCTGAAGAGATCATTTGCTTCTCAAACACCCCAGTCAATAAAAATGCAGAAAGAGTAAACAAATGCAGCAGCCCAGTTCAGCAACAGTAACTGAGTGACAGCAGAGACACTAATAAGAAACATCTTTCTAAATGTAAATAAGATCTGGGTGGAAGTAGAAATCAGGTGGAAGTAACCGTCAAGGAGTGGTCCTGGGACATTATAGACAGAGCCTTGTGATATCTGCCTACTTGTGACTCGATGTTTTCTGTATAGCTATATTATAAAATGGGAGTGTATGTGAAAGGAGTAGAGGGTAGTGGGGAGATAGAAGGGAGGGTATGATGTGCTAAACTAAATTAAGGGCTAGTAGTGAGAGCAAGGTTGACTCTTGCAGTCTGAGGAAGAAAAGAACCTGTAGGGGCATCAGATAAGGAGGAAAAGAGAAGAATTGAAAGGGGGGAGGGTTGGAGAGAAGCCTGATTTTGGTAGTGGAAGGGGATTTCATTGATGAATGATCCTTTGGATGAAGAAAGTGTCTGTGAAGAGAAGGGATATTGAACTGACTTAGACTGACTTTTTGGATTCTAACTATCCTAGACCATGTGGTCATTTAAACCTCCTTCATCTTTAATGCATAATTTCTATTTTTGAGAGATTTTGAGGTTTTGGGGATCCAAAAAAATATTCTAGTCCATTTTGTTAGTTACTTGACCTAGAGTTTGAGGTATTTGGTATTTGAAAATGCCATTGATAACTAACTTGAAGCAGGGAATTGGGGCAGAAAGTTGGAGCCCCTAGGGGCACCGGGAATCCAGAAGAATTGGGGCCATAGACCCAGGGAGATTTGTGGCATATGAGAAAAAAAGATAACCAGGGAGAGGATATCAGCTGTGAGCTACAAAATCAGGGTTGTGGTGTCCTCTCTGTCACCTACAGGAATTGGCATATTTCTGGGATTGAAGTACATTAGAAAAGAGTATTCTGCAGAGAAAGCACCACAAAGCAGTGGCAAAAACTGCCTTAAGGAAAACCCCAAAAGATACCTCAGAAATCTGATTCCATGAGGAATATAGAAAGGAGAAATTCAATAATTATAGGAGTCATGAACCAGGGAAGATAGAAAGAGAGGACAGATAATCAAAGAGTGAGAAAAACCTTCTCTGGAAAGTGGCACAAAAACTAAATTTTATAAAGTTAATAAACAGTACTAGTTGAAGGGGAGGGAGAAATAGGAAGAGGTATGACAAAAATGGTAACAGTCAGTGTTGGAGGGGTAGTGAAATTATAGGCATACTTATATATTATTGGTGGAGTTGTAAAATGTATTAGAAGCATCTAGGAAAGTAATTTGGAATTATGCAAATAAAGTGACTAAAATGTCCATAGCCTTTGACCAAGAGACTCCATTACTTGGTTTACATCCCAAGAGGTCTATCAATAAGAAAAAAATTGGCATATGCAATCAAATATTTATAGCAGTACTTTTTTTGATAGCAAAGAGTTGGAAACAAAGTAGACGTCAGTCAATTGGAGAATGGCTCAATTAACTTTGATACATGAATAAAATGGAATATTACTTTGCTGCAAGAAATGTCATATGTGATCAATACAGAAAAGTATTCAAGGATCTACATGAACTGAAACAGAAAGAAGTAAGCACTCAAGAAAATGATATGCACAGTAACTACAACTATATAAAAAGAACAATCAAATAGCTGAAAATAGAAAATGAATGTAATATAAGAGGTACACATTGCACATGTTTTCAGACTTTTGCTATGTATCTTTCAATCATTCTGATTTCCTCTTAAAAATGCTATTTATTGTTGGAAACTTTTTATATGTAATGGGGGAGTAAATTAAATTAAAAATTAATCAATAAAAAATAAAAATACCATTTCTTATATGATACGGTTCTCTGGTTAGGGGAGAGAATACTAAAGATAACTATGATGTATGGAACAGAAAAATCAATAACAACTTAATTTTAAATGAAAATAAAAGTTCTAAGAGAACTTCTGGCAGAGAGACAGAGAGAACAATGAACTTGGAATCAGAAGACCGGAGTGAAATTCTAATTTCATGGAACAGGAAGGAATCTTAGCAACCATCTAGCCCAATGCCTTTGATCTAATGAAATGTCCAAAAAGTTATATTTATACCAAAGTCCAAAAAGGTTAGATGACTTGTCCAGGTTGTGCAAATAGCAAGTATCGGAGGTAGAATTTGAACCCAGATTTTATGATGTCAGAGCTATGTCGTCTCCACTATATATTTCAGACCCCTTCAAAAAAATGAGATTTTTATGATTCTAACTTATTACCTCTACTTATCTATATGACTTTGAGTAGGTTAGTTCACCCTTTGCAGGCTTGCTTTCCTCATCTGTAAAATGAAGGAGCTAAACTAGATGCCTTCTAAGTCCTTCCCAACTCCCAAATGAAAGATTCTTTGATCCTTTTAGTGTAGCTATAGCAGAATAAATCTCCATAACTGTCAATAACCTCCATCTCTAATAGCTAATTCAATTCAATCAAGTTCAACAAGCATTAATTAAGTGCTTCTTGTATCAGGCACTGAAGACACAATCTCAAAACTACAGCTGAGTCAGGAAAGGACATAACACAGTGCTAAATTAATTATAAATGTTATCTGATTTCAGTAATACTGTTGAATACAACATCTTTTGCTTGAACATGGATTGGTGCTAAAATTCCTGTCTGGGCTCAACTAATAAGCCAAAAAAGATGGAAAGGGAATCCTCTTTGGAGATGACTGTCCATCATGGTTAGGTCACATCTCAAAGGTTGCATCCTCTTTTGGGCACCTCCAAACATTAATAAACTGGTGTGTGTGCAAAAGAGAGCAAGCAGGGCACTAAAGAAACTCCCAGCCATGCTCAATGAGAATAGCTAAAAATAACTGAGGATCAACCAATCAGGAAGTATTTAGAGAGCCGCCTTTGTGCCTAGCTCACAGTAGAAACTTCATAAATCTTGCCTTTTCCTCTTTCTTTCCCTCCATTAGTCCTAGAAGGCACCCCAAATTCCAGAGTGAAGCATCGCTTATCAAGCCGCACACAGAAGAAAGACTCCCCGACTCAAACCCAGGATTACCCTCACATGCTCATTTCCAATCAGGAAAAATGCCCTGCTTCTTTGGTCCGAAGGCAGACCTACAACCAAAGCATCAGGCAAACTGTAAGACCCACCTGAGAGCATGGATACAAAAAGACTTTATAATGGCATCTCCACTCTTGTGCTGAGAACACCCAATTTTAATTTTAGAGAATGGAAAATGTGATTTAAGGGAGGCGTCTTATTGGAGGCAGTACCATCAGTAGATGCATGTAACTCAAGAGGAGTTAGGAATGCGTATACGTAATGCCAGTGTACTCATTCTAGTTTGTCCCAGAACATCCTTCAATATAACAACAACATTGATATCATTTATATAGTGCTATAAGATTATATAGTGCTATGAGCACTTTCTAAATGTCATTTCATTGGATCCTCACAAAAATGATGAGAGGTGGGCTCTATTATTATTATTATCATCCCCATTTTACAGATGAAGAAACTGAGATTGAGGAAAGTAAGCTGATTTTCCCAAGGTCCTAGTTAGAAGTCACCTGAGGCAGGATTCAAACTCCAATCTTCCTGTTTCCTGGCAGTACCTCAGAGTTTCTTCATTCTGGCTTAATCATTTGGAGAAGGGTTCAAGGACTTCTATTTTTTCTAACCTTTCTAGGAACCTTTGTTCCTAGCTCCCTCCAGACTAACCTCATTACAGTTGACCTGGGGCATGGTCAGCTCCACTCGTTGGCCACTACCAGCCTTGGCTTGTGATGGCAGCCACACAAGTGTCTTAACACAAATGTCAAATCCCACTCAAGAAGCACCTAGAGGATCCCACTTGCCCTGTCCTACATGCAAATGCTCAGATTATACTAATTATATTGTTGTAAAACAGAGCCCAGAAACTGATACAAGAAACCCACTGGTCTCCCTGAGGAATATGCCAAGAAAAGAACTTTTTCCTCCTTTTTTATAAATAATACTTTTCCATAATTGAGTCTCTCTGTTCCTGTAACACTCCACCAAGGGATGTCGGCATGAGATGTGAACAATGTCTTCCTAACTCCCTGTTAAGATAATTAAATTTAGATCACAACACTCAAGTGGGGACCCAATTCCTAAACCATCATGGAAACAAAGCCAAAAAAAAAGAGAAGAGGGAAAAAAGCCGGGGAGGGAACATGCTTCCCCGTGTTATTTGTCTCTTTCCATGACATGTAAGGTAGGGAGGCATTAATGAATTCAGCCCAGCGTGGCTGGCATTGTGTAAGGACTTTTTTCATATATTTTTACTACATTGTAGGAAAAATTGTCATATTCTGTTAGGCAGCTGCTTGGAGAAAAGCTTTGACAGAGGATAATTGGGTCTATTTTTACTGCCTCTTCATACAGCATTGTTAGGGGAATGTACTGTACTGAGTCTTGCTTTCCCGTTTCTCACACTTTTTATTTTCTCCTTAAACAATCTTTTACTATGGAGAGTGAGCCCTGCACCACTCAGCCCAGAATAAATGAGGTTGCCAGTGGTTCTCCTATATGCTTCCCCAACCTATCAGAATACTGAAGCCTAGAAATCATCTAGTCCAATGCCCTCATTTTACAAATGGGGAAACTGAGGCCCAAAGCGGGGCGTGGATCATAGTATCATAGGTCTAAAGCTAGAAGGGTATTTTGAGGTCATCTAGTTTAATCCATTCATTTTACAAAGGAGGGATCTGAAGCTCAGAAGGTAACAAGGAAAGACAGTGAGGTATAATGGAAAGATTAGAGTTTTAGCTCCTGATAGAGAAGTGATAAATAATAAACACACGTTTCTGGATAGTTGTTTTGCTTGATGAAGGTTAACCAATACAAAGGTCTTCAGGGTTGGTTTTTTTTTCTTTTATTTTTCTAGGGAGCATAGTTAGTAAGAAGAAAAATAAATAAATGTTTGGCACTTTCTAGCTGTGTGACCCTAGGCAAGTCATTTAACCCTGTTTGCCTAGCCCTTGCCCTTTGTCTTAGAGTTGTTACTAAAAGAGAAAATAAGGGTTTTAAAAAAGAATTCTGAATCCTATAATCAAATGATCAAATATCAAATATTTTAAAAATCAAAATTCATTTTTTTAATTTTATTCAACTTTATTATAGTTTCACAAACAGTCTGTTGGCTTTTGTTTTAACTTAGGAATCATCTCATTTAAAGTTAGTTTTAGATATTCTTTGAGTTCTTTGGAATAAAACTATTATTGAAGCCTAATCAATATTAACACTACATAAAATAAACATATTGCTCTAAGTCTTCTAGGTGGTATAGTAGAAATAGTACTGGATCTGGAGTCAGGAAGATCAGAGTTTAAATCCAGCCCCAGATACTTTTTGTGAACTATGTGAACATGAGCAATTCACTTAACCACAGACTCAGTTTCCTCATCTGTAAAATTAGAATACTAATAGCATCCTTCTCCTAAGATTGTTATGAGGATCAGATGAGATAATATCTTTATGATTCTTTGCAAACTTTAAGTCACTCTATAAATGCTAGCTATTGAACTATTAGCATACTTCTTCCAGCACTTACCCCGTGATAAATAATGTAACCTCTCTGAGTCTCAGTTTCCTCATCCTTAAAAATAAAGGAGTTTACCAAATGGCATCTGAAACTCCTTCCAGCCTCAGATCTATGAGTAGAGCCAGAGACAGTCAGAATTCAAACTCAGATCCTGTGACCCTTATCTAGGTCCCGTATCCAAAAACCTTTCGATTCTATACTCTATGAATTTCATAAGATCTTAAGACAAGTCAGTGCTATGGCGAGTACTCATGTCCCTTGACCTTTAGGTCAGAGATTTTTCTAACACACCAACTCACTGAACACATTTCCAGGAGTTGTGTTTTCTTCTTCTCCCTTGATCTGATAGATTTATGGAGATCACTGAATCAGTCCTGGGTCCAGCCATTTATGAGCACTAATCATCACACATACCTGGTTACCAGTATGTAAACATATGTGTATATACACACACACATAGGTGCATACACATATGAATTCTTGTTATTCATGATTCTTTTAGTAAACAATGATTTCTACATTCTCATGGAAATGTACGACATGTCTGAGCACTAAGCGACTCTAGTTTGGTTCTTAATCTTATCTCATAACCTTGTTATTATTGTTATTATTTAATTTTTCATGTCCAACTTTTCATAACCCCATTTAGTGTTTTCTTGGTAAAGATACTGGAATGGTCTACCATTTCCTTCCACAGCTCATTTTACAGATGAAATGACTTATTTATACAGCCAGTAAGTATCAGAGGCTACATTTGAATGTAGGTCTTCCTTATTTTAAGTCCAGTGCTCTGTCCACTATACTCCCTAGCAGCCCATCTTATCTATATAAAAATTATAGTTAAGTAAAACATTCCCATATAGGAATTATAACTGAAGTATACAGAGCATTTCATACCCATCCATACCTTCAATATCTCTTAAATGAAAGGAAATATGTTCCAGCACAAGTGGTCTGGAACTAATAATGATCATTGAATTCAGTTTTAATTCTGTTGTGAAATAGCTCTTTATGTTCTTTTCTATTTTTTTCTGCTGCTATGTTTAATATTTAAATTATTAGTATAATAATACTGGTTTAAGCCTAATTTCCACTAAACTGCTTACCTATTTTACCAGCAGTCCATTTAGAAAAAGGGAGTCCTCCCCCTTGGTGATTATTGGGTTTGCCAATCGATGAGCTGCTATTTTAGTCATACATAGCTAAAGCTTGCTTATCTAATCTGTTCTATTAATCTTCTTTCTACTTTGATCAAGAAGTTTTGATTAATACCTTATTAGCTAATTTTAGTTATAAATATTTCTAAACATCTCCCCTTTATTCACATTTTTCATTTTCCTCAAAACAATTGATCTTATTTTCTTCCAAATGAGTTTTTAAATTATTTTATCTATTTCTGTATATCAAATGCTTAGTATTTTGATAAATGTAGAATTATTTGTAGATTAAAGTAAAAGGTCACCATTTTTAAGTATACATGAAGAGTCAAGCCATAAACAATGAACATATCCCATTTGTTTTTTCTCTATTTCTGTAACTAGTGTTTATTGTTATATTTATAAAAGTCCTCTGTGTGCTATGCAATTAAATTTTAGATATTTTCTATTTATTATTAACAGAATTTCTACTTCTATAATTTCCTCCTCGTTTTCATTAATATTGTTCAGAAATGCTGATGATTGTGTGGATTTATTTTTTGTCCTGCTACTTTGCTACTATTAATCATATATACTAGTTTCTTTACTATTTCTCTGAGGTTTTCTAAGTAAGATATCATTATTATCTGCAAATAAGGATGATTTTCTATTCTTTACCAGTATTTATTTTAATATTATCCTTCCTCTCTCATTTTCTGGTGCAATATTAAATAGTAGGGGGAAGGCATAGCCTCGGTTTATACCTACAGTCACTGGGAAAATGTTCCAGTGGTTCTTGACTACAAATAGCGCTTGCTCTTCTTGCTCTTCGATGTATGTGCTCATGCATATATTTGCATATATGTATAGATGTACTCGACCATGTTAAGCAAGGATCTTTCCATTACTGTGCTTCTTAAGAATTTATAATGCAAATTAGAGATAAATTTTGTAAAATATTTTCTGCTTCTTTTGGTACTATCATATTTTTGCTTTTTCAATTAAATTGTGCTGAATTTTATTGCAATTATTGAACTATTCTTATATCTCTGGTATAAATATAACCTGATGAATAATCTTAAATATACTTCTGTACTATCTTTCCTAAAATGTTATTTGAATTTGGGGTCAATATTCACTAATAGCATTTTATATTTTCTTCCTCTACTTTATCCCCTCAAGATTTCAAGATAATATTTGCCTTGGAGAAGGAATGGGGTTTCTTTAATAAAACATTTTCTTTCTCTATGATTAATAATGATATCTATAGCAAAGATGTTTTAAGTGGCATTTAAACATAGGATAGCATTCACCTGTAAATCTGTTTGGACTAGGCTATTTAATACTTTTGCCTTTTTACATTTTGTTATTTCTTTAGACCTTAGCATATTATTAGTTTTTAAGTACAATATGATTATAATAAATATGCATATTCTTTGATATTTCCATTGAGAAGTTAACATAATTCTTTTAAATCTAATGTTGACAACAATCTGACTCTTCATTATTACTCTTTTCCTTTATCACCACTTCTCTCCTAATTTTACCATTTAAAAAACTGAAGTCTATAGCAATAAAGTAATTTCCTGAGTGTCACATAATGAATGAATGACAGAGCTGAGATTCAAACCCAGAGCTCTGTAGAGTATTCTTTTCACACTACCTATGGTTGTAATTCCTCAATATCCCAGATATTCATCCTGTCATAAAAAAGCATGATAGGCTTAACTTCTGAATGGCTCCAAGTTTTAAAAAAGAGGTCATATATAGGCTCTTTTTATTTAAAAAATTCTTACCTTCAATCTAGGAATCAATACTGTATATTGGTTCCAAGGGAGAAGGACTAGGAAATCAGGGTTAAGTGACTTGCCCAGAGACACACAGATTTGAAGTAAGATTTGAACCCAGGACCTCCATCTCTGAGCCTGGCTCTCAATCCATCAAGTCATCTAGCTTCCTCCTAGCTTCTTGATGCCAAGTCTTCCTCATGAGCAACCCACCACAGAAACCATCATTAGGGTTTTCAATCTTCTGTTTTCCTGCTTCCCATTTTTATAGTCCTGATGGCTTCTAGCCCTAGAATCCTCTAGAAATACCCAAAATTCTTGAGATCCCTAGTCCATGATCTTCACATTAGAGGCTGTCACAAAGTACCTGGAGAATCTAGGCTTGTTATATTGTTCAGGATCATGTCTATGACTAGAGAGATGGGGGCCACCTTTGTGCAGTTCTGCTTACCTACACTTTGCCACAGTTGTTCTACTAACCATTTGAAGGGCTAGACAAAAACCACTTTTCTGAAAAAGACAGCAAAAACACATAATCTAGCCTTGTCCAGCTTTAGCTGCTTTATCTGTCAGATGGGGGAGAGAAAGGGGGCGCAGGCATTTATTAAAAATCAGCTTTGTATCAGGCACTGTGAAGAGCTTTATAAATATTATCTAATTTGATCCTCATAACCCTAGGAAGCTGGTGCTGTTGTGATCTCCATTTCACAGTTGAGGAAATTGGAAGCAAACAGAGGCTAAGTGACTTGCCCAGGGTCTTACAGCTAGTAAGTTCCTGAGGCTAGATTTGAATTCAAGTCAGTGCTCCATTCATTGCCCTGTGTACCTATGATAACTAATTCACAATGTTGTTGTAATTATCAAGTGGGATAATGGGTATAAAATACCTTGCAACTCTTAAAATGTTATATGGTTATTAGCCTTCTCAGCATTCTTTCTATACATGGTTGATTCTCAATAAGTATTTGGAGAATAAGTTGAATTCTCCCCAAATGAAACCACCTTTTTTCTTAACTACAGGTCCAGGTCTCTATACACTGTATCATGTAGCTACAATATATCTTTTTCTTCCTTTTTTAAAATAAATCTATATTTTGTCTTAGAATAGATACTAAATATCAGTCCCAAGGCAGAAGAGTGGTAAGGGCTAGGCAAGTGGGGTTAAGTGACATTCCTAGGGTCACACAGTGTCTAAGGTCAGATTTGAACCCAGATCTTCCTGACTCCAAACCTGGCTCTCAATTCACTGAGCCACCCAGCTGCCCCCTCCAAGAAGGTATTAATGGAGGCCTGGGCTAGAATGGTGGGTGATTAAGAGAGATGGGGAAGTATTGTGATCTCTCTCATCCTCTAGATCACATCTTACTGCTTCCCCCTTTTTTTCCAGCTGTCTTCCTTCTCTTAGAAACCTGGATGCATCTATGGTGATGAATAGTTTTCGTTCCATCCAATCCCCTGGTTCTATATTAAAAATATAAAGAAATTTACAAATTATGTTTCAGCAAGACCAAACTTGCCAAATCAATAAGAGTCTCCTTCCAGAAATATATCTCAGTAAGATGGCGAATTGTGTGGAGAGTCAAACCTGGAGTCAGGAAGAGCTGAGTTTGAATTCTGTCTCAGACATTGTGTGACCCTGGACAATTGCTTAGCCTCTTGGAGCTTCAACCTTCTCCTCGGCTAAAAAAAAAAGGATAATAAAAGCCCCTACCTCACTGGGGTATTGTGAGGATAAAAGAGAGATTGTTGCACTTAAAGTGGTTTGTAAATTGTAAAAGACTTTATAAATATTAGCCATTCTTATTAATATCATCTAGAATGCTATTAAGGCTTAAAACTGAATTAAGACTTTGGGGGCACCATGCCAAAAACTCTGTGCTAACCTTTCAGGACCAGAAGACAAAAATTAAACAATCCCTTTTCTCAAGGAGCTGACATTCTCCTGGGGAGAGAAAACATGTGCTTGTATAAATATATACAAGATACATATATACAAAATAAATACAAGGGGATTTGAGGAGAGAGGGAGGCAATTGCAGCTCAAGGCTTCATGAAGGAGGAAGTATTTGGGCTGAACTTTACATTCCAGAACAATGCATAGGCAGGAAGGTAAGAGTCAGAAAGGCCTGTGTAATGAACAACAAGAAGGCCAGGTTGGCTAAAGTTCAAAAAGCAGAGAAATAATTGGTAAGATTGGAAAGATGAGTTGGAACCAGATTGCAAAGGGATTTAAATGTCAAACAGAGAATTTTACCCTTGATCCTAGAGATAATAGGGAATCACTGGAGTTTTTCAAGCAGGGGACTGATATGTTCAGTCTGCTTTAGGAAAATCACTTTGGCATCTCAGTCGAGGATGAATTGAAGTAGGGGGAGGCCTGAGGGAGGGAGACCACCCAGAAGGCTACTGCAGTAATCCAATCTTGAGAAGGGATGAACCCTTGAATCAGGGTGGTGGCTGTGGTAGTGAAGAAAAGGAAATGGAGGATGGAGAGCTGAGAGAGAATTCATGAGTCTTGCTAAGTGACTTCCTGTCCTAGAGAGGGCAGGGTCTGAGGACTGAGGAATCAGGGATGAGTCTGAGGTTGTGATTGTAGGTGGCTGAAAGGATGATGGTGATGCCTTCCATAGAATTAGAGAATCAAAGATGACTCTAATACCTAGAAGCAATGGTGTGATGGAGTCAGCTTATACCAGCCTCTTGGGAGCTGACTGTTAAGTTTTCAGTGTAAATGTTTACACCTCAGAAACTGGCAAATGCTACAAATCAAGGCTTGATTTATTGGATTTTTTGTTTTCTAGACTTAAGAAAGTGTGGCTTGAGTTGAACATGGAAATTCTATTTCCATGATATTGTATGATAACATATGTACAACATATGTACTATGACTTTCCATCTTAGAGAGGCAGAGGGAAGGGGAAAACATGGATCACAAGTGTCAGAAAATGATTATTTAAATTTGTATCAAAACAAAAAAAAAGAAATTAAAAAAGAAAACAATGGAGAAAATTTAACATTGCAGATTAAACTTAAATGTATATCATATACATTTTTCAGAGTTAGTGGTTAAATATGCCTCAAAGATATTTCAAAGATCACCTAATCCAACGTGTATCTGAATAGGAATTCCCTCTACAACATCCCCTGTGAGTTTACCCAGACTCCATTTGGAGACTTCCAAAAATAGAGAACTTACTACCTCCAAGGCAGCCCATCACACTTGCGGATAACTCATTTGTCCATAAATCAGCTTGAAATAAGCATCCCTGAAATGTCCCCAATTCCCCATTTCTCTGGATTCCAGAGGTCACCCAGTGAGTCAGGAGAAGAACCAGGACTCTCAAGCCCAAGTTTTCTGCCTCCCAGCCTCCTGCTCTTCCCACTGTAAGTTGCCACTCGATCAGAGAAAAGACCAGAAATTCCCATTATTCCATTCCCATATTTGCAGAAATATCTTCCTCTTATTTCCTCCTATCCTTGCCTCCTGTCTCTTCAATATTTTCTACTTCACCAACTTCCAGAACTTTCCCAGTTCTTCACAATGAAGTGCAAAGAGGAGTCATCCAACTTGATGCTCCAGGAAGCTGCCTCATCAAAGCACTGCCAACGTTTAACACGGAAACCATCTTGATTAGAATTCCCTTGGGGACCAATAACTCATGCCTCTCACAGACTCAGAGCAGATGTGTTATGACAGGGCCCCAGCCAGAAGCACAGGTTCTGTTTGGGAAAGTCAGACAAACCAAGCCTTTGAGCCTTCCCTTATCAAGGGTCCTTGTTTCAGAGAGACTTTAGAGAGAGGTGAGAACAAAGGACTGGACCACAGGCTACATGAGGAATGCATGCTTGGAATAACTGAGGAACTGAGGATGCCTAGTTTGGAAAAGGGAAGACTTTGGCAGAGAGGGGGATGGGCAGTAGTGATCTTTAAGCATCGGAAGAAGCTATCATGTGGAAGAAGGGTTTGGCCCATTCTGCTTGGCCCCAGAGAAGGGAACCAGAAGCAAAAGGCAAAAGCTATGGAGAAGCAGACTTAGATCTATCCAACTTCCTCAGAAAAGGAAAGTTCCAAAAATAACATGGATCACCTTAGGATGTGGCAGACTTCCTGTCCCTGGAGGTCTTCGGGCAGAAACTGGATGACCACTTGTCTGAGTTCCAGGTATAGATCTGAAAAGGACATAAGAAGTCAGACCATTCAAACCCCCATGCTTTACAGATGAGACCCTGAGACTTCCAGGTGAAGAACCCAACACAGCACAAAGGATCATAGGATTAAAGTCAAACCTGAAACACCACCTAGTTCAGTCCAACATTTTACAGCTTAGGAAATGGAAACCTAAAAAGTGGATAGGAACATAGGTTGAAATCAAGAAGAGATGTGAGAAGTCACCTTGTCCAGCATCAACATTTCACAGATGAGAAAACTAAAGCCTGGAGAAATTAAGTGATGTAATTGCCCAAGGTCACACATGAGGAGCAGAACTGGGATTTGAACCCATTTCCTATGACTCCATCTCAGTGTTGTGGGCACTACACTGTAGAGCCTCCCCTTCTTTTATTTATAAATGGATTGGAATGGGGGCCATTAGTTTGTTCAGTGGATCGAGAGCCAGACTCAAAAATGGGAGGTCCTTCTTTCAAATCTCCCCTCAGATACTTCCTAGCTGTATGATCCTGAGCAAATCACTTAACTCCCATTGCCAAGCCCTTCCTTATCATTCTTCTACCTTAAAGCCAATAACAGTAGTATTCTAAGATGGAAGATAAGGGCTTAAAAAAACCAAATAAGTTGGAAATGATCTCCAAGACCCCTTCCACCTCTGAAATTTTCAGCTTCTATGAAACTCTTGGACCTTTGCACTAAATATACTTTATGAGTCCCAGAATTGTCCAAGGATTCAACCATGCAGTGGTAGTCAGGCAAAGAGGCAGACAAGAGGAGACCACAAGAGAGTGGAACCTGACAGGAAGTTAAATAAGGAAGAAGCTGACTTTGAGAGACAGAAGTCATTGGAGCTGGGAGACAAATTCCAGCTCACTTACTAGTTGTACAATCAAATCACTTAACTTCAATCTCTCTCTCTCTCTCTCTCTCTCTCTCTCTCTCTCTCTCTCTCTCTCTCTCTCTCTCTCTCTCTCTCTCTCTCTCTCTCTCTCTCTGTCTCTCTCTCTCATCCTTACCTTCTATCTTAGAATCAAAAATAAGTACTATTTTCAAGGCAGAAAAGTGGTAAGGTTTAGACAATTGGGATTAAGTGACTTGCCCAAAGCCACACAGCTAGTAAGTGTATAATTCAAATTTGAACCCAGAACCTCCCATCTCCAGGTTTGGCTTTCTATCCTCTGAGCCACCTGGCTGCACTAACTTCTCTGTTAATTCAGTTTTCTCAGTTGCCTTTTGGGGAGAAAGTGTTTATTCCCTCCATAGCATCTAATATCTCTTCTAGCCCATAGAGCTAGTACCTTAATCTTTCCTCATGTATAACATGAAAGAGTAGGACTCAATGGCATCTAAATTCTCTTTCTCCTCTACATCTATGTCCTACAATAGAAAGTTCTCAGACATACTGACCAGCAATCACTCACCCAGAGGAGCGGAACCTCCCTGAAGGTCCTCCAAAGAATATTCTGTAATGATCACACAACTTCATGAAATGGATGTTCCCTCAGATCAGCATCAAAGTGGATTCATGTTCAGTAACGTGGAAACCAGTGTAGCTGGAGCTGAGGACAAGAGAACAAATGCTTAAATTATCAGCCAAGTGTCAGACGCATTAAATTAATTTATGTAATAATGTAAGCAGAGGGACAGGAAGGTAATATGACAGACATAAATTAGACATTATTATTGTCAGCTCGAGTATGGATCATAGTGGGGCCTCAAAATGAATTCTGCTCTGTTAATGTTTTTAGGAATGAACAAAGAGTGTAACTTGTCCAGATTGGGGTGAGAAGCATTTCTCAGGGTATTAGCATTCGTGAGCACTCATAAGAGATGGGCATGAGATGACCGTTGGCTCCTCCACCAAGGAACTATATGACTTGGACTTCCTTAACATATGGATTGTTGTCTTTATTGTTCATCCGTGTCCTGTTCTATGTTATCCTATGGATAGGGGGTTTTCTTGGCAAGATACTAGAGAGATTTGCCATTTCCTTCTCCAGGGCGTCTTCGTTTTACAAATGAGATAAGGCAAATAGGGGTTAAGTAATTTGTCCAGGGTCACACAGCTTTTAAGTGTCTAAAGCTAGATTTGAATTCAAATCTTCCTGACTCTAGGTTTAGTGCACCAACTAGTTGTCCCTTGGCATATGGGTTCCCCAAGGCAAAGGCATGGGACTCAACCTTCAGAACTGGATCATCCCCTATAGGCTAAACAGTGAGACCTTCTGTCATACAGGTCCTAGATGGAGATAACAAAAGAAATCACCAAGCCCTCTCCAGCCACATTTTCTAGGCTTCACTTCCACCAAAAGGGACCTTTCATTCATCATTATCACCATCATCTCATTAATTACAATAATAATAGAGCATTTGCAACTAGGTGGCACCATAGTGCCAAGAGTGCCAGGTATGGAGTCAAGAAGACTCTTTTCCTGAGTTCAAATCTGGCCTCAGACACTTACTAACTGTGTGATGGTGAACAAGTCATTTAACTCTGCCTCAGTTTCCTCATCTGTCAAATGTGCTAGAGAAAAAAAAATGGCAAACTGTTCCAATATCTTTGCCAAGAAAACCTCAAATGGGGTCAGAAAGAATCAGATATAATTGAAAAAGACTGAGCAACAATATAGCATTTATATAGTTTGTCAAGTTTTTCAATGCACTTTTCAAATGTGATCTCATTTTATCCTCACAACAGTGAAAAGTAAGTGGTATTATTATTCACACTTCACAAGATGAAGAAATTGAGGTGACAGAGATTAAGTGATTTGCCATGGGTCACAAAACTAATTAGAGTCTGAGGTAGTATTTGAACTCAGATCTTCCTAGTTCTAAGTCCAGGGCTCTATCCACTGAACCACTTAAAAGAAGAAAGGGCCAAATTCAGTGAATTCTGACCTTCTTTAGAACATTTGATTCTGTAAGAATCCCCGCCTCTTCCATGAGATCTGTTCTTCACAAGTTGAGATGGCAAAGTTCCGGAATCACACTCAGACTAGCATCTCACCAAGTTCCCTTCCATTGTCTCCCACCCTCTCTATACTCATGCTGGATTTTATAATGTCAGGCAAGGCTGTGGTCTACCTGCAGGAATGACTATAGCTAGGATACAAAAATTGTTTACCAGTTTAACGGAGATAAGTAGGGTATTTCCATTAATCTGCTGGGCCGGCAAAACTCCCAAGCATCAGAGCTATACCCTGGCCCATTTCAGTAGGCAGTGTTCCTTGCTAAAGAAAGAAAGCCACAAGACCTATCTGCCTGTGAGCTATAGAAAATCAGAAGCTGTAAAGATTCCAGGCTGCTGACAAATTTGTTAATCATCTCCTTGACACAGCTCCCAAGAGCTAAGAATTTATGCACTACTTTGTAATCAAATCCATCATTTGAATATCAGAATGTTGTTGGTATTCAGTCATCCAAATTCTTCGTGACACCATTTGGGGGTTTCCTGGCAAAGATACTGGATTGATTTTCATTTCCTTCTCCAGCTCATTTTACAGATGAGGAAACTAAGGCAAATCAGATTAAGTGATTTTCCCAGGGGCATATAGCTAGTAAATACCTGAGGCCAGAGTTGAATTCAGGTCTCTTGAGTCTAAGATTGGTGCTCTATCCACTGTACCAGCTGTCTTCCCAGAATATCAGAAGTCCCTTTACCAAGAGTTCTTAACCATTTTTGTGTCATGAACTCAGGTAGTAGTTGGGGAAGGCTATAGACCTCCTTTGCAAAATAACATTTTTAAATGTCTAAGATAAAATCTATGGAATCACAGGAGAAATATTTATGTTAAAATTATTAAAATATTTTCAAAGCATGTTCATGGTCCTCAGTTTCAGAACCCCTGACCGAACCAAGCTTCAGTAGTTATCACAGTGATTCCACAGCCCAAGTCTTCATTGACTTTCCTTTGGAATTTACATCTTTCATGGATGTTCTCATACCACAGCTATGGAATCCTAGGATCTCAGAGCTAGAAGGGACCTCAGAAGGCATCTGGATCAATCTTCAACTACTGAGAACCCTTCTATAGCATCCCCAACAAATGCCCTCTGCCCAAAGAATGCCACAAATGGAGAAATGACTGCTTTCCAAGTATGTAACCTCAACTTGAAAACTTCAAGAAAGGAGGAACTTACTGTCTCTCAAGTTAGCTCGTCACAGTTTTGGAAAGCTCTGGGTATTAAGAAAACTTTTGTTATAAAGCAAGTAGGTAAGTGGTGCAGTGGACAAGGCGTTGGGTCTAAAGTCATGAAAGCTGTTTAATCTCTGCCTGCCTCATTTTCATCAACTGTAAAACTGGGGTAATAATAATAGTACCTACTTTACGGGGTTGCTATGAAAAGCAAACAAGATGATATCTATAAGGTATTTAGGACAGGGCTGACACACAATAAATACTTAATAAATAAATGTCTTTCCTTCCCTCTTATAATAAACCAAAATCTACTTCTTTGAGGATGATGCCCACTGCTCCTAATTTTAGCCTCCAATACCAAGTAGGATAAGTCTGACCCCTCTCCTTAATTCTCATCCCTTCAGCTATCTGAAGACTTCTTTTTTTCTGGTTGTTCATTTTTCAGTTGTGTCTGACTCTGGAATGGTTTGTTAGTTTGTTAGATGACTTGTCCAGGGTCATACTAAAGAAGTATCTGAGGCCATATTTGAACTCACAAAGATGAATCTTCCTGACTCCAGACTTGATAATCGATCCACTGTACCTCCTAGTTCTCCCTGAAGACTTTTTTTATATTCTTCTAGTCCTTTCACTGCAGGACTTTGGGGCATGTTACTAGCTCATTCTGGGTCTGTGTTTCTCTGTTTGGAAAATAGGACTTGCACATATTCACTCCTTTGTCTCTTATTTTCACACTGAGATGTTTATTTTGGGATCCCAAGTTTAGAACTAGAAGGAGTCTTAGAAGTCATCTAATCCAATTCTCTCATTTTGCAGATGAAAAATCAGAAACAAAGAAAGGTTAAGTTACTTGCCCAGGACATACACATATACATCTTAAGTGACAATGGTAGGGTTTGTTCTCATGTCTTCTGGTATCAGATCTAAGCATAAAGCTATGTTGAACTTTTGAAGAGAAAAATCTTTCTGAGTTCTTGCTTTATGATATTAAAGTCATTTTGGGTATGGTGAATGGGAAGAGAAAGGATGAAAGATATAGTAGTCTGGGCGGGTGTGGTAAAATTTATGAAGAAGACTTCTGTAACTTCCTCCTAGAGAGCTGTGATGCCTTTTGACCATAGCATGGAATCTTCTATATTAATATTAAATCCACCAGCCCCCATCAAGGTTAACAAGAGTCAAATTTACCTTCCCAGCTTTCTACCATCTGGCTCCTTTGAAGCAATTTGCTTCTCTCTTTAATCATCTATTCTGTAGGATAAATATTAACAGATCCATAAATCTGGATCCATAAATAAATGAATCCATAAATTAAATGCCCAACATAGATAATATTTGGTCACAGTAATGTTTAACTGTAAACACACACACACACACACACACACACACACACACAGAATCTGGTTGTGCCTCTATGTCCATGTTACAAGATGATTATTCCCACCTCTTTATATTTGAAGGCTAATGAAGCACATGCTTCAATACCATCATGGAGAAGGGTAGTATGGACTCGAATCCAGCTATTCTCTTTCCATGATGCTCTCTCTAATTGCCTTTATGGTCAACAAGAAATCACTGAGTGCCAAAAATAATATTCTTATGGACACTAATAATTGAAAAGTCATAGATATAAATGATAGGAAAAACATATCATCTTCAGAAATATTATGGATGGAGAAAGCTAATAAATTAATCAGAAAACATTTAGTAAATGCTTGCTATGTACTAGGAACTATGCAAATGCTGGATATGCAAAGAAAGGCAAAAGCATTTTCCCTGCCCTCAAGGAAGTTGTATTCTAATGGAGAAAACAACATCTAAATAAATAGGTACATAAAAGACAGACACACACACACACACACTCACACACACACTCACACACACACACACACACACACACACACACACACATACAGAGTAGAAAGAACATGGCCTTCTATAGACCTAATCTCAAGAACATCAATTATGGGGAAGTTGTAAATCCACTCAGGGATACCACTAATGGGAAAACCAAAAATTTGCCCTAAAGGATACCAATCATGGGGAAAGCACAACCCTACTTTCAGGGATATCAGTGATGTCAGTGTCCATGGTCCCATGCAAAAGATGTAAAATGAGAAAACGCTATATGACTATATATAGTTAAATTGTAGACTGTGTGACTCAGACCATAAATACAATGGAAGCTCAGAGAAAGAAGAGACCACCAGATGACGGTCTCTATCCCCTCGGCTGTGTACCTAATACTTTATCTCTGTGTCTGATATCCTGGAGAAGTAAAAATCTCTCTAGTCTGAACATACACAAGTAAATACACATATACATGCACTCATGCACACACACACATGTACACACACTTACACACCATGATGGATGCACATTTGATAGAAAGGAACTAAATAGTAAGGTTATACTGTCCATCATCACAAGGACCCCATGATACCAACCTGGAGGCATCTTCCACATGTCTCTTAGCAAAAGTCAGGCCATTCCACCAACCTTTTTAACATTCGACAACATCTTTTAAACAGATGACTTTTAATAAGTTAATCCATTCATTGTCTGCAGTGCTGCAAAGTGACATAGGAGCACAATGATGGCTAATTAAACTTGTTCTGTGAAAACTAATTTGTCAAAGCCAGAAGCACAGTTCATGGATAAATGCTAATATTTGAAAGTCAAATTAAAGTTGAAAAGGTTTGTAATAACAGTTAATTAACTCCTGTTTTGTTTTCCTCTTGCAAACTTGAACCAACTGCAAGCTGGCTCCTCTTTAACATTTTGGACCACAAAGATAAAATTCAAAGCGTGGAGAGGAGCCTTTGATGTTGGTATCCTCCACAGATTAGATATTATTTTAAGATCTCTTTGTTTAAAAATTCATTTTTATTATCCCGGCATGAAATGCATGGCAATTCCCCAAATACCGAGCCATCGGGGCAATTAACATCGTCGATCGACACCATCGTCCTGATAATTAATACAGACGCACTACCTCCCCGGTGATTGCTGCGAGGGCTGGATTTTTTCTGAGCAACTGTTCATTTACAGAATCAGTTTCATCCTAATGAAAATGGATTGTGAAACTTTAATGAACAAGACTTTGCTGTCATAATAATAAAGACTTTGAAACAACACGAAGACCTACATAGCGAGCAGCTGACGACGCTCATGTTGCCACAGTCTATCAAACCAATTAAGCCCCATGATGAATATTTACACCAGGATTTTTTTAAACTCTATGACATAAGCTAAACTCGTAAAAGTGAGTATTAATTCTGCATCAACAGTTTCTGACATTACATCTCAGTAAACTCCCATCTACCCAACCAGATGATGGTGTCTCCTCGCCTCTGTTTGTCATCATAAAAGTCAACAAAGGATTGAGTGGCTCCGAAAACCCAATTTGCATATGTGGCATGTGTGCCAGTTATGGAAGACAAAGTCAGTCAACCTAGGATCGAAGGCAGGGATGTGTGTTGGTATGTGTGCCCGTGTGTCTGAGCTCATGAACATACAAAAATCTTGCATATATATATATGTATGTATATATATATATATATATATATATATATATATATTTGTATGTCTCCACGTATTTACAGTGGTCTGTGAATAATAGCTGTGTGCATTCATTCAGACATGTACATCTATAGGAATCAGAGATTTAAGGCTGTAAGTGGTTTTAGAGGCCACGTAGTACAAGTTCTTTATTGTACAGATAAGGAAACTGAAGCCCAAGTCATTTAAATGGCTTTCCCAAAGTCATCCAGGGACCAAGCATCTGAAGTAGAAATTTGTGCCCAGGTCCTTTGGAACTCATCATCTTTCCACTATATCATATAACCTCCTAAACTATGCCTACATGAATAGATGTCTTCATGTGTTTGTGTATATCTGTGTATGATGGACATGCATGTGAGTCTTACTTTGCTTATTCTTACAAATGAACCGAATGTTTGAATATGTACTTGTGTTCTGGACATAAGCAAAACTCAAAAGAATTAGGCAGAAAATAACAGGCATTAGCATAACCAGCCTAGATTTTAGGGAAGTTTACAATTTTCCTAGGGAAGCCCAGGGGATATATTGATAGAGTTCCAGGAGAGGTGACAAAAGACAATCAAAGAATGGAAGAAAAGATAGAGAAAATACAAGACACAAGACCTCTGATCATGGGACTATCTGGGGCCATTCAGTGTCACAGGAAATAGATCCTCACTTATCAGTTTCCTCTGAAAGCATCACTGTCACAATCCCATTTAGTAGCTGATGTTGACATGATGACCTTACGTCACAGAACCACAGAATCTAAGTGATGGAAGATGCTTCAAAAGGCATCTCTTGTCCAAACTGTACCTAAACAGAAATACATAACATCCTGGACAAGTTGACATATGGATGACCTCCTTTCAAAAACCTCCAGTAGTAGACAACTCACTACTTAACCGTTCTACTTACTGATTGAATGTCTTACATTTCAGTAATGATGGTGGTTGGATGCCCCAAAGTGCACAAAGTCTGTTTTAAAACACCTTATTAGACATTAGATCAATTACAGACCTATTGGGACTCAGATATAGAAAGGGACCTTAGAGATCATCTAATCCCCCTTCCACATGGCAAGCGTCAAAGTTTGTTTATAACAAAAGCTACAAACAACAAAAGGGAGTGGGAAATGATTCTTGTTAGAGAGAAAAATGAGATGGGGAAGAAAATAAATTTATTAAGTACCTACTATGTGACAGGCACTGGACCAAGAACTTTGCAACTTATTTTATTCTCACAGTAGACATATAAGGTATGTGTTATTATGATTCCCTTTTTACAATTAAGGAAACTAAGGCAGATAGAAGTTAAGTGAATTGACCAGGGTCACAAAGCTAATAAGTACTTTGAGTTCAGATTTTAACTTAGATCTCCCTGACTCTGATCCTAGCACTATATTCACTATGTCACATAACTGCTCCTGGTAGTGCTTAGATTAGTTAGGATAGTTGGGAGATTGTCCAATGACAATGGCTAATGGAAATAAGTAAAACTGCTGGATTCTTTTGGTCCTGTTTTACTTTTTCCCCATGAGGAAAATGGCACCCAGATGGGAAGGATAAAGCAAATAGTTAATAGAGAATTGAAACTCAAGATAAATGAATACTTGGTAAGAGAGTATCTTGATGCCCTCAATGAATCCAAGTTACTCAGCCACTGATGAACCTCTTCCTAGGTTACTAATTGAAATGGCAGGCATGATTAATGAGGTGCTATTAGGGAACTTGAGAAAAATCATGTAGAATGGGAGGGGTTACATAGGGCTAGAGACAGACAAAGTCTCAATTTTCAAAAAGAGATATATGAAGCCTTTGAACTTGCAATGAATTTGACTTTTATTCCTAAAAAAAAATCTACCACACATTACAAAAGTAGTGATTTTCAAATGCTTAGAAAACGAAGTGTTATTCACTATGAGAGAGAGACAGAGACAGAGACAGAGACAGAGAGACAGAGACAGAGAGAGGAAGAGAGAGAAAGAGAGAGACAGACAGAGAGAGAGAGAGAGAGAAAGAGAGAGACAGACAGAGAGAGAGAGAGAGCCAATAGTCCAGAATCAACGGTTCTGAGTATTCAAGGACTAATTTCAATCTTGAAGAGACTTCTCCATCTAGGATTTGCCCTGCACACATGAGAATTTGGTTTTGTTTGCTCTCTCCCAGGGTTCCCCTAAGAAGATCAGAATTTATCTCTTGAACAGGTCTTTAGAAAAGTTTGGTTTTTTTTAAAAGATACTCAGCTCCCGTGTGGTCACCATAGTCAACAATGCATTATAAATTGGAGTGTTTTACTTCATTCAACAACCAAAAAATATTCAGTGAGCTTATAAATAGTACAATTCTCTTTACCTATCTAGTAGCGCCCCCCCATCCTGGTATGGCTCCCCTGTTTTATAATAGATTAATACTATCGAGCTGAAAAACATTGAGAGAACTAGCAAAATTGTGAAAATATTTGAAATGAGGTCATAAAGAGACTGAGAAGAGCATTTGAAATGTTCAACATGCTTCATAAAAAGACAAAACACAAACAGGACCTATGTTCAAGACCAGAATTTGGAAGATGGATTAGACATGTTCTGCTTGGCCACCCTAACAAAAATAGGTTCAATTTTCAAAGAATTAGATTTCAACCCAATAGAAGAATAACCCTCCCAAACAATCAGAGTTATCCAAATGGAAGGTACCAAGCTATCCAGCATCAGGACTGTTCTAGTGGAGGCTTGGATGACTACTTATTGAGAATATTGTAGACCAGTGGTGTCAAACTCATATAAAAAGAGGGACTACTAAACCTTACATAAGGGTCCCCGTAGGTTACATATTGGCTTAGTTTTGAAATGTAATGTTATCTATGTTTTATTGTATTTTTATTATTTTGACAAATATTTCCCAAATACACTTTAATCTGGGTCATGCTGCACTCAGGAGTCTTGGGGGGGGGGGGGCAGTACATGTGTATGTGTATCACTTTACCCCTGTTGTAGAAGAGATTTGTGTTCAAGAGCTTTTTTAACTGAATGACCACTAGGGTCCTTCCAGCTTTGAGGTTCTGAAGTTTTGTCACTCTAATTTAGAGGTACTTTGAGCTCCACAGACTCTCAGCTATCTTGAACATTTGCTTTGAGTCCCAGGTTTCTCTCTGCTCCAAGTCCTTCCGTACTAATTTGAAGCTCATACCTATGGAAGGGGTAGTAGGGAGCAGCTCTCCCAGTGAGGTAAGCCTCTGGCACCATTCATATCAATAAGCTACTTATAAACTAAGTAACACATGGTATGATATTAAAGGATTAGATTTGGAGTCAGAGAACTTGAGTTCAAAACCTGCCCCTAATATTTACTACCTACATGCCCTTCTGTAATCAATTAATAAGAAAGGAATTATTAAGCATTTACTCTGTGCCAGGCATTATGCCAGGCTACAGGACATTCATATTCTAATTGGGGAACATGACAAGAAAACACAGCTTCTCTAGGTTGGGTAAAATCCTAGAATCCCCCCTCAGATCCTTACTACTGGTGTGACCTAAGTTGTGATATAACCTGTAGACTTTATAAAGCTTCTTCACCTATGAAGTGATACCAAGGTTCCTCCCTGTTTATAAATCTAATGCATACTATTCCTAATCAGATACTATCCAGAATGCTATTTAATATAGCATGAAATTGCATTAGCATCCTCTCCTCCCACCACCTCTATCACTCATGTGATAGAACTTGCCCACCTTTCGCTCAGTCCCTAGAAGTATAATGGAGAATCTTTGCAGGCTTTAGCGCTTAGAGGATGATGGAGTTTCCAGTGTGGAAAACTGAGGAAATGGAGAGAATAGGAGATGAAAAGATGCCAAGAGTGTCACATTGCAGAAGAAAGGATAAACTCTGTCCTGCAATCAGGAGGTAACAGCATGATTAGGTACTAGTAGAGGGAAAAATATCATCCCAGATCCTGTCATTTATATATCTTACATAGGATGAGCAGGAACAAGGCTCAGTTGGTCAAGCATCCTTAAGGTATTGCCCTGCTGTGGTAAGAGGACCAATCAAAGAACACTGGTACATGGTACTGACCAATCACAGTCCCAAAGGATAGAAGAGAAAACCCACACTCCTTTTCCAAATAGAGATGAAGGGCTAATAGCATAGAAGGTCACATGATGATACAGTCATTCCATCAGTTGGTTTTTCTTAACCATTTTTCTTTGTTATAAAGGAGAGACCAATAGGTAAGTATACTAGGCAATAACTGAGGCATATTGCCCAGTATACAAATACAATAACATTTTTAAACACTTGGGAGAAGAGAGGAAAGGATTTGGGGTTTGATTTTAAGAAGAATAAAGTAAAATGAATTCTCAAGTGTGTGTATTGTGAATTTGGTCTATCTGGAATTCAGCTCAATCTAAACATAATAAGAGGCTGACAAGACAGATAATCAAGGGATCTGAAATCAGCAGGGGCTCAGTTGGTTCAGAGCAAAACAGTTGTGTTTAGAAGGATTCCCTGCTTAACAATGACCATACCTATTATCCTCTGATTCTCAGAGGGGCACCATCAGTCCATCCCTCTGGAGTGGAAACTAAAGAGTATGACCAGTCCAGATATCCTGAGGATGTAGGATACTCTAATCCATCCCAAACATATAAGTCATATCTTCTGGATGTTTGTGAAAATGTAGCTTCCCCCAATCTTCAACGCCCATTTGGGCTCTGCTGGGTTAGACGTGGAAGGAGAAAACCTTCATTTGTGAGAGGGCCTTTTTGTCAGAGAGCTGCCCCCTGGAATGAGGCTGGCATCCTGATATGGAGACCCTGCCAAGGCCCAGTTCAGGGCCTCTAAGAGGTCAGCAGAGAGTTTGATGTTGAGAAAATTGATCCAAGGTGCTTATGGAGTTACCAGGTCTTATCAGTTACATGTCCTAAAAAAATAAGGCATGGATTGGGTAGAGAGTAGGGAACCCATGGAAGGAAGCCCTATGGACTTTCAAGGCTCCACTGGCACCCATTGAAGGGAGGAGGAGGACACTGCCCAGTTCTTTCCCACCCCCACCCTATCTCTGACAAGTGCATTTCTAAGGCTCATTTGAACATGCAAATTAGACCTAATTATTCAAGACCAGGCACACTTTGCATATAAATTTGGTTTGCTTCTGTGTGGGAAGGTTCTCACCCCTTTTAACAGTTTAGAATGATGTATCAGGCCTGATAAAGGAAAACAAAAGTTTATTTTTTTAAAGCCACCCTTTGGGGGAGAAAGGAATTCACACAATCAGGGCTCTGGACATGGGATCTAACAAGGGATGAGTATACCCTCCTCTAACACTATAATCAGTCTGACTCCTGCCTTCTCTTGCCTTTCACCCTCTGAAGTTATCCTAAAGACTTTCAGCTTCTTAAGGATCTCATCCTGAGCTAAAGAAGATTGTCTGACAGCTTATACCCCAGAAAAGGAGAATGGTTTAAAATAAGGCTGAGCAGGTAGATTGGGATCATAGAGGTATCTAATCCCAGAATCAGGAGTTAAAACTGCCTGATCAATTGTGAGGACTGACCAAAAACAAAAAAGCAAAAACATAGAGACTAGGGAAAGGCCATGATTGAAGTAACTTAGTAGGTAATATTCAGACAAGGATATGGAAGATTAAATTTGAAGATTCGAAGGAGAGATTAGAGCCAGACAGACAAATTTGGACCTGGCTATTACAATAATGCAGACAAAAATATATAAAGTAGGGAGCAGTCAGCTGGCTTAGAGGACTGAGAGCCAAGCCTATAGTCAGGAGGTCCAGGATACAAATCTGGCCTCAGACACTTCCTAGCTGTGTGACCCTGGGCAAGTCACTTAATTCTCATTGTCTATCCCTTACCACTCTTCTGCCTAAGAACCAACACATGATATTGATTCTAAGACAAGATAGGGGTTTAAAAAAAGACATGAAATCCATGAGCCAGGGTGAAGGCAGAGTGGGTAAAAAGTAGGAGACAAATGTTAGAGATACCCTGAAGGCTGAATGCATAGGACTTACCAAGAGAATGAATATGAAGGAGAATCAAAGATGATTCCAAGATCTATTAGAAGAAATGGAGATGTAGGGAGAAGCAGAGATTTAAAGATGAAAGTGACCTTAGAGGCCATCAGAACTACTCTCCACCTCATTTCACAGAGGAGAAAATTAAATCATTGAGGTTAATTTGAACCATTTCTACCCCACACAAGTCTTATAGAAGTCATGCATTTTCAGTTTATTCTTTAATTGGGAGCTGAAGAGCTAGGTGTTTCATAAAAAATGACTAATTCCGGGGCTAGAAAGTAGGGAAGAATTTCAAAGTGCCCCTGAAAATGCCCTTATATCTACTTTCCATGAAATTTTATCTTAAATAGACTGTGGAGGCCTTGAGGGCCAGTTTTCATAAACCCAACAGCAACAATAATCTATCAAAAGCTAACCTTTTAAAAAGAATGAGACATTGATTTTGGAACATAGCTAATGTGAAAATTTGTTTCTCTTGGATAAATATATTTATTAGAATATTAATAACAAATCATATTATTATTTTGTTGTTACATATATTGTTACATATACAAAATAAAAATAAATGTTAACTCTAAAAAAAGGTTAACCCTGAATTCCTAGCCACAAAACTGTTTCTCCTTTGTATAGCTCTAATAGTTGTAAAGTACTGGGCACTTCCTTGCTCAAAAACTGTCCATGGCTCCCCATTAGTAATAGAATAAAAACCAAACACCTTAGTTTAAGTACTCAAGACTCTCCATATTCCCTTTTTTTTAAGAATATTTTTCCATGGTTACATGATTCATGATTCCCAATCCCCCTGCTCTTTCCTTCCCCCTCCCAAAGCTGACAAGCAATTCCACTGGGTTATACGTATCATTGTTCAAAGCCTATTTCCGTGTTATTCATATTTGCAGTAGAGTGAACTTTCAACATCAAAACTCCAATTGTATCCCTACAGAACTACGTGATCAATCATATGTTTTTTCTTCTGCATTTCTGTTCCCACAGTTCTTTCCTGGACATGGATAGTATTCTTTCTTCTAAATTCCTCTGGATTGTCCTGGATCATTGCACTGCTACTAGTAGAAAAGTCTATTACATTTGATTGTGCCATAATGTATCAGTCTCTGTGTACAATGTTCTCCTGGTTCTGCTCCTTTCACTCTACATCATTTCTTGTAAGACTCTCCATATTCTTGATCAATACTTTCCTTCCAGATCTGTCCATCTCAAATCCCAATCCCCTTTTACCCCCCAAGAAGTCTGCATTAACTCTGCCAGCCCATCACTGGGTTCTCTCTCATCTTAGAATACATGGTACTCTCTGCTTTCCTGGATCTGTCCTTGGTCCTAAGGGTTTAGGTTTCTCAAGGACTTGGATGGAGGTCCTTTTCATATATCACCTGAGATTGTTCTAATGTGTTCTTATGTAATCTTTGTATAATTAAGTGGGGCTTTAGCAGGAAGAAGAATATCTCTTGATCTGTTTATAACCTCATCTTTACCTGCACCAATGAGTTTCCTTCTACTTTGCAATCCACTACCATTCCTCTTCCTAGAACCTGGAAGTATATCTTTCTTCATAAAGAAGCAAAGCTTAGAATGCCTATGGAAAAAAAGAGGGACCATGGTAACTTGGAGTCAGAAGGTCTGATATCAAATCCTGGTTCTAAATTGGATTTGCAACCTCATGCAGATCTCTTGAGCCTTGATTTTCAGAAAATAACACTTATACCTATATATATTTAGTTGTATGTATGTGCATATATATATATATACATATATATATATAACCACATACAACTATATTTCATAGTATTGTTGTAAGGGAAGTGGTGTAAGGAAAGCACTGGGGAAAATATAGATACTTGAATTATTATTATTGTTATTATTGTCATAATCTCATCATAGAGGTTCATAATGTACAAATTCTGTTTGGAAGTCTAAGATGGATTGAATTTGTAAGTTCTCCAATGATTTTAGTCTCCAAAACCAATCCATCCAGTCTCTGCCTTAGGTACAAGTGATATGTCCATATTATCTCTTTCCTACCTCACTACCTTTTTGTTTGAAAACTTTATATCAATAGCTTTTCTTTTTTACATTTACTGGCATGTGGGATTTTTTTAAGTTGTAGCTTATCAATATCATTTCCATTACCAAATTTATCCCCTTCTTCTCAAAACTCCAGAGATCATCCCTCAATGGATTTTTAAAGGAATATCATTTCAGCAAAACTAAAACATCAACTGAGTCTGAGAGTGAATGCAATGTTCCACACCCATAGTCCTCCACCTCTGCAAAGAAGAGAAGGAATGCATTTTCTTATCTCTTCTTTAAGTTCAGGTCAAACCATAACTTCTAGTCTAATCATTTATATACCTCACTAGATCCACTCCAACCCTATCAATTCTTTCTCCCATCCTAATCCTCCACAATGGAAGCCTCTGCTCAATATTGAACAAACTCCCCTACTGTTAAGAATATTCTTTGCCTTAGAGTGATGGGTCAGAGTTATAAAACAAAACTCTGCATCACAAATGCCTTTAGGCTTTCTCTAAAAGGACTTCTCAACAATGACCTTGTTCTTACTGGAAAAGTGAGTCTTTCCCACACAAAGATGGTATCAAGCCCTTCCATAGAACATCAGATGATTGGGGCAATAAAATATGCAGACATCCATGCTCCCCCCCCGCCTCCATATTATTTAATAGCACAAGGAAAAAACACAGAAACATATACACACAAGGAAAATGTCTCCTCTGAAATCATTTATGAGGCAACTGCACCCTTACTAAGACTTAGAGGTTTATTTGGTTCTGTCTTTCATTCTATCAATAATCCAAAGCACCTAATGACACAAAAGTCAGCCAACTTAGTTGAAACTACTAGCATAAAGTAAAATCCCTTCCTCTTCAGTAAATATCAAGTGATGGCACCCACCTATAAAATGCTGCAAAGCAACTACATCAGCACCATGCTTTTTCTAGTTTCAGTGATAAATAAACTAGCTACTTCCCCTGAGTCTCTCACTTATGGCTCCTAGTAGCTGCTAGCATGTGGCAGTGGCCACACCCCGGGGAACAGCTTCGACAGGCTGGCTAAACCTTGTGAGGGTAGCCATCAGGTCTTCGTGGACCCCTGGTGAACCAGGGCTTTGCTCTCCCAGCATGTGAAGACTGCTTCGGCCGAACAGACGGAAGAAACCAATAAGAAAGTTCAACGGCTGAGATGGCGACGCAGCAAAGCACTGTGGAGTGCTTAGGGTGTGTTGGAGTACAAAAGACAACACGGCCATCCAATGCAGCTGAGGAAGTCTCCAGGTGTAATGATTTTTCATGCCACTGGACCCAGGCTTCCAACGCCGAGAGAGTGGGACTGTCTCTGTGCATTGACTTTTCCACTTAAATCTCCTTCCCGCACAAGTGTCTTTGGGCACACTCATCTATCATAGATGAAAACTCACAAAGACAATCATCATCCTTGGTTACTAAGAGACTACTACTACCATGGGTCCCCAAAAGGTCTAGGGTTAGATTCAGAGGATCCATGAACTTGGACTGAATAAAAAGCTTGGATTTCACTAAGCTTAAGCTGAAATTCATTATTTCCTTTAACTATTTAAAAGCATTATTCTGAGAAGGCATCCACAGTCTTCACCAGACTGTTGAGAAGTCTACAAAAGGTAAAGAATCTGCCCTAGGCCATGGTGCCGACAGCCTCTCTAGTAACACTGTGAAAACCTGCTCCTTTCTACTCCCCCACCCTTCTCATACCTTCCTTCTTTTCTCTTCCCCTCCCTAGGAGAAAGGGTTATTTGGCCTCTTTTAATGCACCTGAAGAGAATTTACTCATACTGGTAAGAGCATGGTAAGACATCCTTCCTCCTTTCATTGGCATGGCAGGTGGTCGCCAATATCTTTACAAGTGTCTGTTGTTGATTGCCTATTTTACTTATTGTCCACTTTTCCACATAACTAAAAGCCAGCACCACATGTCTCAGCTCTAACCAACCTCTTAAAAGCCTGGTTAGTGCTAATGGCCACTCCAATTATCCCCTCTGCCCTCTTTGTATTTTCAAGGTTCTGCTGGAGCCAGGGAGGAGGAAGTTGACTATACCTCCCTTCCCTTCTATAGTCTCCTTATTTATATAGAGGTTTAAATTCTAAAGTCTTATATGTTGGGAATTTCTCCTCCATCACCTCTATAAACAATGTCCCTTGTCTGCCCTGCTCACAGCAAAGATTCGGTTCACTGGCTTTTCTCTCTGAGCTGTCTCCCAGCTCTAGCTCTTACTCAACAGGCACAGCAGTCTTGCCCTGGTGAGCCAGATTCACAGAAAGGATTGTATTGCAACTTGAGCTCCAATCAACACTGGGATTGCACTGCCTGAGCTGAAGTGGTAGAAATTCTACCCTTGTGGAGGTCCTGTTGACCAACCTCCTAAAAGAGGGTATTTTTCCTTCTGACAACTCAACAAAATGGTTTCTGGACACACCAACTCTCTTCCTAGGGGGTGTCCTTTTAACTGTTAACACTAGCCCCAGGTTGATCTTTTTTTCATGAGGGGCACATCCCACTTCTCTATTAAGCTGCAGGCAATATCATTTATTGAAGTCTCAAAATATAGAAGGATTTATCCCCCCACAGTTTACCCAGGAGCTGGACCTCAGCTAAATACTCCCTAAAGCAAAATCAGGCAAGATGCTTTTTCCATACCACTGGCACTTTTTTTTCCCTTTCTACTTCCTGACTTCCTAGTTTGTTGTTGTGTGCATTACTGGTTCAGGCAACCTTTGCCTGACTAGCATAGACCGCTAGTACTGACCCTGTTGAGATCAGTCTTGCTTCCTACTATGAAACACCTAATAGATCTAAATAGATCCCACATTAATATATCTAAATGTATCTAATATTTATCTAATAATTAGATAATAAATTATTATAATAATTGGATACTTTATTATATAAAGCTATTATAAATTAATATTATAATATTGGCTAATAATAAATTAGATAAAATAAAATATCTAATAAAATAATAAAAGATATCTAAAGTCAGAATTGTCTTCAGAGATTATCTAATATAACCTCCACATTACAATGGGTAAACTGATGCCTAGGAAAGGCTAAGTGACCTTCTCAAGTTCAGTGCAGTATCAGAGCTTAGATTTGAACCCAGGTTCTCTGACTCCAGAGCTAGTGCTCTTTCCACTAAACTACAATTCCAGTTGGCCTCCATATGCCCAATCCTAGGGATACCCTTCCTTCTTAATGCCCTTCCCTGATGTACTGCTCAACCCATACCTACTAGTAGTAATGGATGTCATGGTCAGGAATGTTATATGAGAAATCTGGTATTGTCACCTTTTGGAGGGTGAAGAGGAAATTAATCTCTGGCTCCCAAATGCATGGGCTCAGGAATCTCCTGCCACTCTAATGGCACTCAACATATTCTTCCTGGACCTAAGCTTGCTCCCTCTGCCTGTCCTCCAAGAGATCATTTAGTTGCACCATGATATCAACCAAGGGTGGCCAGTATATACTATAGGATGCCTTCCAAAGCATTGCTCTAAGTACTAAGTCCTTTCTTAGTGCTCATACATTGCTAATCAGATCAGTATATATTCTAATTTTATATGCTTAATAAGTGGACACTCCAGTTTTAAAAAAAAAATAGATCTGAGATCCTAAATTCCTGAGGTCACGGAATATGTTTTTTAAAAGCATTTGTTTCTAAGTTTCACTGGCAATCTCTAATGCTTCCCTGATAAGTCCTTCACTAGCAAAGAGATTCAAAGATGCACCCCCTCCCCAGCAGAAAGATTTCTCCTTCGAAAACCCAAGTGATGCTGCAGCGCCTTTCCCTAGCTCTATGAGTGTATGGGGTCTTTATTTTTTTGTGAATAACCCAAATACTCTAACATCACAAGTACTGGTCAGTCAAGGGAAATCTACTAACTAATAGCATCCCTTTCTTCTCTTTCAGCATCCCAAGTACCAAGCTGAACCAATGCTGTCCAATCACATCAGCTCTGAAATTTCCCCTCCCCATCCCTGCTAACTGAACCTGCCACTTCTCCAGGTCTAATGTTGACACATAGCTATGCTAATCCCTCCATCCTCCAATTTTTCAAATGATAGCCTTGTTCCATCTTCTTTTAAACTGAAACTATTCTCCCATTAGAAGACTTTATTTCTCACAACCTTTTCCATGTGAGTCTATTCCTCTCACACTCTCTGATTTATGGGAAAGGGAGATTGGGGAGGGAGAATGTCATCTTTCTCTTTTCTGCTCCCTTGACATCATCCCTCAATTTCCTCTGTTGAGGGCCAGGAGATTTATTTCTCTTTCCTCGTCCCATTCTTGTTGCTGTCATCTACAGACAGCTAAGGATACAAGACAGAAATGAAACATTTCCTGCCCTCAGGGAGCATGAATATACATGGATGGGGTAAGGGGAAGGGGTACAAGCGGAGAGAGAAATAACTACAAAGTAATTTGAGTAATGGAGAAAGCACTAAAAATTGGCAGAATTAAGAAAGGTTTCACATATGAGATAACAACTACGTTAGGCCTTAAGTTAAAAATTCCATGAGGCAGAAGAAAGAAGGGAGGGCATTCCAGGCATGAAAAAAAACCTGTGCAGAAGAACATAAATGGGAGATGAAATGCCAAGTTTGAGAAATATTGGAAGTCCAGTAGGTTTGGAATACAAACCACATGAAGAGTAGGAATATTTCCAGAGAAAGAACTGTTAGAGTTAGATGGTGGATGCAGATCAAAGCATACTATCTTTCATATCATATATTTATGGTTTTATTTGGGGGTTTTGGTTATATATGAGTATGCTTTTACAACAATGACCAATATGGAAGTGTGTTTTGCAAGATAATAAAAATATATTTTTTAAAAAGAGTGAATATTAAATGCCGAGAAAGGTAGGTTGCAGCCATGATTTTAAAGGACTTTGAATTCCAGACTGAGGAGCAGGCATTTTATCCTGGAGGCAATGGGAGCCCCTTAAGGTTTCTGAGCAGAAGAATAGCATGGATAGGCCATTTTGGCAGCTGTGTGGAAGATGGATTGATTGGATAGGAAAGAGACTGGAACAGGAAGATTAAATAAAAAGTTTTAGCAACATTCCAGGTGAGAGAAGATGAGTGCCTAAACTAGGCTAGTAGTCACATGAGTAGAAAAGAAGGTGGGTAAGAGTGGCAAAAGTAGATAAATGCAGCTAAAACAATCTGTAAGGAAGATATTAGAATAGCATCATCCAGGTTACACCTGATAATGGTGAATGTCTCCCAAAGCTTGGTCCTGGGCCATTTTCTCTTCTCTCTCTATACTACTTCACTTGATGATCTTATCAGTTCCCAAGTATTCAATTATCTCTATGCCAAAGATTCTCAGATCCTTATGTCTAGCCCTTATCCTCTGCTTACCTCCAGTGTTTTATTTCCAACTGCCTAGTATAATATCCCATATTTGGAATATCTTATAGACACCCTAAATTCAATGTGACTAAAATGAATTCATCATCTTTCTCCCAAAATAACCCTCACTTCCTAACTCCTCTAATATTTTCAATGGTATCACCATCTCCCAGTCCTCCAGGCTTACATCTTACAAATATTCCTAAACTCTTCACTCTTTCTCACTCTACATATCCAATCTATTACCAAAATCTGTGCATTTTCCCTTCATAATATCTCATATCTGCACCCTTCTCTCTTCTAACTTTGTGACCACCCTGGTGCAGGTTCTCATCACCTCATTCCTGGACTGTGGGCAATAGCCTACTGGTTAAACTCCCTGCTTCAAATAGCTCCCAAATCTAGTCCATCTTCCACTCATTTGTCAAATTAATCCTCTTTCAGCACAGGTCTACTTATGTTACCCCTCCTATTCAACAAACTTCCTATCATCACTAGAATCAACAATAATTCAGAGTCTTTTATAACCTGGCCTCCTCTTACCCTTCCAGTATCCTTAGAACTTTCTCACCCCCACATATTCTGTGATTCAATGACACTGACTTCTTTTCTATTACTCACATAAGACACCTCATCTTCCAGTTCTACAATTTCACTGACTGTCCCCCATGCTAGAGCTTTCTCTCCTCTTATTTCCACTTCCTGGCTTCTCTGGCTTCCTTTAAATAAATGCCAACTAAAATCCCCCTGAAAGCCAACGTCTTCCTTCTGTAGATTACCTCCCATTTATCTTGTATATGTCTTGTTTGTACTTACAGTCTGGATATTGTCTCCCCCTTTAGATGACTATGTACTTAAGAGCAGGGAATATCTTTTGCCTTTCTTTGTATTCTCAATAGGGTAGATAGGTGACATAGGGGACAGAGCACTAGGCTAGGAATCAGGAAGACTCATCTTTATGAATTTAAATCCAGCCTCAGACATGTCTTGGCTGGGTGACCCTGGGCTAGTGACTTAACCCTGTTTGTCTCCATTCTTCATCTGTAAAGTGAATTGGAGAAGGAAATGAAAAACCCCTCTAGTATCTTTGTCATCAAATCCCCAAATGGGGTCTTGGAGAGTTAGACATAACTTAAAGGTGACTTAACACATCTCTGATGCTTAGCATAATAACTGGCACATAGGAGGTACTTAACAAATGTTTGTCATCTGATTGGATTACAATAATTGAAATAGAGATAAAGAGAGGGATTTAAGGTTTGGATTACAATGTTCTAAAGTCCTCCATATCTCTAAATATATAATTATATAATTTAAGAAAGATGATAGAGGTGTCATTGTTGGCAGTACTTCACAATTGCTTAAAAGTAAGTCATGTTCTATGAGAGAGCTAGATGGCATAGTATCTAAGAGCACTGAGACCTGGAATCAGGAAGGCCCTGAGTTCAAATATAGCTTAAAACACTAGGCAATTTCTTTGTATCCCCAGGTAGTAGTGATGCTAAACACAAGGTAATTGCTTAATAAATGTCTTATAAAAGTTACAGTATATAAATATGATAGAATACTATTGGACCATAAGAAATTATGAAAGAAATTATTTCAGAAAAACCTGAAAAGATTGATATGAACTGATACAAAATGAAATAAGAAAACTGAAGTCCAAGAGAATAATATACACAGTAACAGTAATATTTTTAAAGATAATCAGTTGCTAAAATTTAGTAACTGATCAATACAATAATCTACCACCATTCCAAAGGACTCATATTATAAAACACCATCCACATCCATTTTGAGAACTAATAGTTTAGAATACATTATTTTTCCTGCTTTGGGGAGGAACATGGTTAATTCAAAAATATATTTTGTATCACTTCATTTGTATAATGGTATTGTATTTCTTGCCTTCTCTTTGAGTGGGAAAGAAAGGAGTGAATTTGGACTCTAAATTAAAATTTTATTTAAAAATAGATAAATACAATTTTTAAACCATTGGGCAAGTCATTTAAACACTGTCTTAGTTTACTCATCCATAAAATGGGGCTAATAATAGCAACAACAAGATTGTTGTGGGAGTCCGTATCAGTGCCAATTGATGTTGAATAAAAACCTTTAAATAAAGAAGATATGTCCTTCACATACACAAATTAACAGGCATCATGTTACCACAATGCCTAGAATTGAGAGAAGAGTCATTCATGAAGATTAAAAGGCTCAGGCATCTCAAGATGTGAGCTGGTGTGTCTCAGTGCTCTTAGATACTACACCATCTAGCTATCTCATAGAACATGACTTTTACTTTTAAACAGTTGTGAAGTATTGCCAACAGTTACACCTCTATAATTTCTTTTAAATTATATAATTATATATTTACATGTAAGGGATGTTAGAGGCATCATAGTCCAAACCCCAAATCTATCTCCTTATCTCTATTTCAGTTGCTACGAACCAATCAGACAATTAGCTATGTTATTAGTAAACAGTTTGATTATTTTGCGTTAGTGTGACCATGATGGAAAACATGGAAGCCACATCTAGACCACTCTATTGCTAATGTTTCCTAAAGAAGTGATTACAGTGCCAGGAAAATCAACATACCCTCCACTGGATCTGCTGAGCCCAGAGAAATCAACAATCTCTGTAATACTCTTTAGTTGCCATGCCAATAAACTAGCATTTTCAAGCCTACATCTATGCATGTGGAGTCAGAGGATATATCCCAACTTTGACATAACCCATGTGACCTTAAGCAGGTCATTTAACCTCTTGGGCCCCAGTTTCCTAATCTATAAAATGATAGGCTTAGACTAGAGGGCTTTAGGGGTCCCTTCCAGATCTAGATCTTTAATCCTGTGTGTTTTGCCAACATTTTCCCATGTATGAACAGATAAATAATTCTTCTGCATTAAGAAGACAGGTATTAGCTGGATGTCAGGGCTGGAGTTCCTAGGAGATGAGGGGAGTGGGGAGAGATAAGAGATGATGGTTATTTGAGAGAAAATGTCATAAGTGTTTAATATATGATTTAATTCCTTGTTATTACTTTGCAATTCTGTTTAATTAAAAGCCTTTAGTTTTGAATTCATCTATTTCTATCTGGTTTGGTGCAATATAAGAAAATAGATTGGTGGAGGTTCAGAGCTATTAACTGAAATAATTACCCTAAAAATACCATGAATCTGAATCAAATGGGTTTGATGTTGTTATAAGACTGGCCACCATCAATGAGTTAGATATGGTAATTCGTAAACTATAAGGCACCCCACAAAACATAAAATATCCTCTCCCAGATCCTGATGTGCTCAGTTGCCAAATTATTCCTCAGGTAGAACTACTCTGGCTATACTCTCTAAGGAGAATCAGACCCTCTATTATATGAATGATTTCACAGAAAATAACAGTGGTTCTCCTGGCTGCAATGAATCAAGAATGTGAGTACTTCCTATGCCAACATAAAGCTCAAACCCTGAGATATGTAGTTGACAGCACTGATAAATAGCTGGAGGATGGGCTTCCCTGACTTTAGCTAAGTTGATCCTTAATGTGACAGACACAGCATTCATCCCTGGGCCCAAACTCACATACACACAGCTTCTGCGATTCGGCAATCCACACTTGGACTGACTGCCCTGGCCTAGCTCCATGAAGCCAAGATTAAATCTATGCCTAATGAGACATCAGAAGAGGAACTTAAGGGACCTGATCCAGAACCAGGTAGGTAAACCTGATCACTGATATTGTAAAATAGTGTTCCTACAGAAACACTTGTGCCCAACACAACATAAATATGTTTCCAATAATCTCATTATATTAAATTTTATTCCATAACATCTCAGCAATACCCTTACTTAGAGCATTAAAGTTTCTCTAAATTATAGAATTTATTTTATCGGTTACATTAATTTCCTCTCAAAACATCTTAATATCAACTGAAAATTATTCACCAGAATTCTACCGTTGCATTTAAATATATTAATAATCATAGGTAAACAAACGTGAGGATTAAATTGTCCACAAAGAATGGGGTGCAGACTTCGGAAGGTTTAGAAACACAATGTAGAGTAATTATATGCTAAAACACTTAACCCCAAGAACATGCAGGGAATTCACAAAGATCAATTGCTCATAAAAAAGAAAACTCAATTTTCAATCAAATTACAGAGTGATACAGTAAATGGTTGGGCAAATTGATGGGAATTCCTTTGATAGCTCTGTCCTGATTTGATTAGTTGTGCTATTTTTGTATCATTAGTAAACAGACTTTGATTATTCTACTTTTCATTCCTTTACTGAAGAAATATTATAAACCTGTTGGTGGCTAAGAAGAGAGAGAAAGGAGGCTTCAAGGCACCATTTCTTAAAATACCATGTGACCTCCTCACTCCCATCATCACCCATGTCCAACTTCCTTTCCATTCAGTCTCTTGTCCTTTAATTTCCTCTCAATTTCCTTCTGTCCAGTTATATAACTTCTTTTCCCAGAAACTATTTTTCATTCAGCCTCCTCTGCAAACATTTCTTTGCTCCCCCAATAACCCAACTTCCTCTAAACCCAAAATTCTCTACACAAGCCCTCTTTTTTCCAGTGCCTTCTCTGAATCCTACTACCATTTATACCTAGCATCCTCTAATTCAACCACATCTATGACCAACCCCTTTCCTCCATTTCCTCTTATAAAACCTCTCCTGCACCAAAAAGAACTAAACCTAACCTACTCTGCACCCAACCACCTCTGAACATAACCTTTTCTCTTTCAGCCACCTTATTAAACTCTGGAGATGACCAAGATGAAAGGCAAAAGTTATGCAGGAAAGACCAGGTAGTCTTACAGCTGCTCATAAAGAATGACTACTTGGTCTAAAAGTACCATGAGCAAGTGTTTTGATGATGGTGATTATCATTTGGCATCATATCAAGGTCTATCCCCTTGATATGTGATATGTGCTAGGCAAGAAAAAGCAATGTAGATAAAGAGTTAGGAATGTAGATTGAGTGATGACTTCAAAGAGAGTGTGATGATGATAGAAAATGACATGACTATGTAGAAGCTAAGAAAGTGTAAGCATTTGGTGTCCTAGGTTAATGGGCATGATTGAACATGGAATACTGGCACCTTAATGCAAGATCCCTTGGAGGGGTTGAGATTGCCCCTTGGGTAAGCCTTGATTTCCAAGTGTATAAATGAGTGGGTTCATGGCCCAGGGAGAGTTTGGGTAAAATTTTTCAGACTCTCCACCTATTGTTTAGAGTAGGCATACAAAGATTCTGAAGATCAGAATAAAGTTTTACAGGTTGAAAACTGAACAGGTCAAGAGCTATAGCTACACTTGAGCTTCATATGTCATCCACTAAGGCTATCTCCACCATCTTTCCTGGCAAAAATGGCCTACTCCTCCACTCCTAGATTGACGGACTTCACTAGATTGATGGACATCAGAACTGAGACTTGGACCTGGAGCTTCCTGAATCTGTGCCTCAGTCCTTGGGGATATTAAACTATTTCTCATTGGTGATCCTACCCATGGGGTCAAACAAGTTAATTGATGACTAGGCATATGCAAGCTAGCATTCCTAGACCATTATATCTCCTGGCTAGTGCTAAATAGCAGACCATGCTCCACCTTCACATGGCAACACTTTTTTTTTTAAACTCTTTCTTTCCATGTTAAAATCAATACTGTATATCAGTTCCAAGGCAGAGGAGCAGTAAGAGGAATTAGAGAAATGCAAATTAAAACCACTCTGAGGTACCACCTCACACCTAGCAGACTGGACAATATGGCAGCAAAGGAAAATGATAAATGTTGGAGGGGATGTGGCAAAATTGGAACACTAATACACTGCTGGTGGAGTTGTTAAATGGTCCAACCATTCTGGAGGGCAATTTGGAACTATGTGCAAAGGACTTTGAAAGAAAGTCTACCCTTTGACCCAGCCATACCACTGTTGGGTTTGTACCCCAAAGAGATAATAAGGAAAAAGACTTGTACAAAAATATTCATAGCTGCGATCTTTGTGGTAGCAAAAAATTGTAAAATGGAGGGGATGCCCTTCAATTGGGGAATGAACAAATTGTGGTATATGCTGGTGATGGAATACTATTGTGCCCAAAGGAATAATGAACTGGAGAAATTCCATGTGAACTGGAAAGACCTCCAGGAATTAATACAGAGTGAAAGGAGCAGAACCAGGAGAACATTGTACACAGAGACTGATACACTGTGGTACAATCGAATGTAATGGACTTCTCTACTAGTGCAATACAATGATCCAGGACAATCCAGAGGAATGTATTAGAAAGAACACTATCCACATCCAGAGAAAGAACTATGGGAGTAGAACACAGAAGTAAAACATATGATTAATCATATGATTCAATGGGGATATGATTGGGGTTTTGATGTTAAAGGATCTCTCTACTGTAGATATGAGTGACACAGAAATAGGTTTTGAACAATGATGCATGTATAACCCAGTGGAACTCTTTGTTGGATTTGGAAAGGGGAAGGAAAGAGTTGGGGGGGGTGGAGATCATGAATCATGTAACCATGGAAAAATATTCTAAAGAAAAAAATTAAAATTTTTAATTTTTTAATTAAAAAAAAAAAGAAGAGCAGTAAGGGCTAGACAATGTCTTGCCCAGGGTCACACAACTAGGAAATGTCTTAGGTCAGATTTAAACCCAGGAACTCCCATCTCTATTTCTGGCTCTCAATCCACTAAGCTAACTAGCTACACCCATCACTTTTTATCTACATGTACCTTCAATCCTAGATCCCCTTATCTTTTGCAGCAAATTTCTATTGTCTTTCTTGTCCTCCTAACCTTCTTTCCTTTCTCTCCCCACCTCCACTTCTTTTCTCCCTCCTTTCCTTCTCTCCTCTCCTTTTCTTCTCTGCCTCCATCTTTCACTCCTTCCCTCACTCCCCTACCTCATCTTCAAATCTTCAATCTCACCTTTACTATTAGATCCTTTCCTATTACTCACAAACATGCCAATGTCTCTCTCTCTTCCTTAAAAAGCCTTCATGTGATCCTGCCACACACACACACACACACACACACACACACACACACACACACACACTATATCACACCACATCTCTCTTCTTCATGGTTAAATTCCTTGAAAAAGTCAACTGTAATTAACATCTCTTCTCACTCAGTCTCAAACTCTGCAAACTGGTTTTTTACTTCATCATTCAACTAAAACTATCCTCTCCAATGTGTGGGTTTTAAAAAAAATATTGTGGCCTGGGGACTTCATTTCCCAGCATTCTTTACTTTTTCCAGGGTTCCCTTGTCTTAGTGGGTTTGTTTATACATTTTGCTGAAACCCATTCTGGGAGGCTTTGGGGGCTTTTGCTTTAGCTCCAGACTCAGATGTGGGTCGCTGTCTCTTTGCTCTGCTCACTCGGCTAACAGAACCTTTCTCTCTCACTTTGCTGTTATTAAATCCTATAAATTTAAATACTTGGAGTATTCATCCATTTTTAGTCTTACAAATGTTACCTTGGATCTCCTAACTGCTGAATCATCTTTCTCCGTCCTTATCTATTTGACCTCTCTCTATTTGTAATTTGACACTGTTGATCACCTTTTTCCTCCTTGATATTCTGTTTTCATGACACTGCTCTCTCTGGGCTCTAATTCTCCCTGGCATTTTTTTTCAATCTCCTTTGCTGTTTGTCCACCCCTAGTATACCCAAAGTTCTGTCCTGGACACTCTTCTCTTTTCACACTATTCAGTGTCCCTTAGTGATCACATTAGCTCTCAGAGATTAAGTTATCATCTCTTGCCTCAATCATAGTCCCAAATCACCAACGAAACATCTCAAATCGGATATCCTTTAGGCATCTAAACTCAACATGTCTAAAACAGAACTCATTAGGTTGCTCAGTGGATAGTGTGCCAAGCCTAGAGTCAGAAATACTCATCCTTCTGAATCCAAATCCAGCCTCTGAAACTTACTAGCTGTGTGACTTTGGACAAGTCATTTAACAATATTTCCCTCAGTTTCCTCATATGTAAAATGAGCTAGAGAAGGAAATGGCAAACCACTCCAATATCTTCACCAATAAAAACCTCAAATGGGGTCATGAAGAATCAGACACAACTCAAATGACTGAACAGCAAGCAACAATCTTTCTCTAAAAAGTCTTTCTTTACATATATAACCCAGATCAGATTCTTTATCATCTCTGGGAGGGGAAAGGAAAGGGACAGAAGAAGACAATTTGGATTTTATAAGCTTGAAAAATGTGTGTTGAAAATTGTTATTACATGTAAATGGGAAAATAAAATACCTTATAAAAAATTTTAAAGCATCTCTTCTGAGTTCCCTATTATTGCTAAGTGCACAATAATCTTCTCAGTTATCCAGGCCTACAACATTAGTACTATTCTCTGTTCTTCACCTTCCTTTACCACACATGGCTAATGCCTTCACAACATCTCTTGTCTGTATCCTCAACTTCCCACAACCCTAATTCAAGCCTTCCTGCACCTTAGATTTAATCCATTCCCCATTCAGATGACAAAGTGATCTTTCTAATATAGAAATGTCAGATGCATGGCTTGAGGATCACTTGCAGCCACAACACTCCTAGTTAGGCCAGGACCAGATTGAAATATAATTGAGAAATATTTAACAAAATAAAAAATATATAATAAAACATACTATCACATTTTAAAAACAAGTCAATGTGCGGCTGGCAGAGACCGTTATATACAAATTAATGCTCCCCCTTCCATTTGAGTTTGACACCACTGTTTTAAAGCACAGATGTATCCATATCTAGAGAAGGAACTGTGGGAGTAGAAACCCAGAAAGAAGCTTATGATTTACCACTAGTTTATATGGGTACATGATTTGGAATTGGGGTTTTGGTTTTAAAAGATTACTCTATTACAAAAATGAATAATATGGAAATAGGTTTTGAGTGATAATATATATATATATATAAAACCCAGTAGAATTGCATGTCAACTCTGGGAAGGGAAGGGGGAGGGAAGAAGGGAGGGGAAAAACAAGTATCATGTAATCCTGGAAATTTTAAATTTAATTTAAATTTTTAAAAATTAAAATTTTAATTTAATTTAAAATTAAAAAATTAAAACAAATCATACATATAATTATGTGTTGAGACACATATACACAGGCACTGCTTTATGACTCCTATTACCTCCAGGATCAACTACAAACTCTTTTCTTTGGCTTTTAAAGATCATCATAAATTGATACCTTCCTACCTTTCTAGACTTCTTACAACCTGCTGTTATTGTTGGACATTTTAGTTGTGTCTGATTTTTTGTGACCCCGCTTTGGGGTTTTCTTGGCCATCAAACTGGAGTGGTTTACCTTCTACTTCTCCAATTGATTTTACAGAAGAGGAAATTGAGGCGAACAGGATTAAATTACTTGCCCAAGGTTACACAACTCGTGAATGTCTGAGGTTAGATTCGAATTCAGGAAGAGATGTCTTCCTGACTCCAAGCCTGGTGCTCTGCCCACTGCACCATCTCACTGCCCTTTCTTACAACTCATTCCCCTCCAACTTTAACTTTCTGCAGTTCAGCTGTCCCTCCCACAGAACATTCCATTTCCCGTCTCCGTGTGTTTGTACTCATGCCAAGAATGTTCCCCATAGCCTCCGTGTCTTAGTTTCTCTGGATTTCTTCAAGATTCAGCTTAAATCTTTCTGTCCTCAAAAAGCTTACATTCTACTGGGTAAGCACACCCAAATATCTACAAAATAAATTTAGAGTTAACCAATATTGGAACAGGGAAGAGAGAAAGTGATATCAGCAACTGAGGGGGTCTAGAAAGGCTTCCTGTAGGAGGTAGCTTAGCTGAGCTGTGAAGGAAGCTAGAGATTCTAAGAGGCAGATATAAGAAGGAAATGCATTCCAGGTATTAATGGAGAGCCTGGATTGAAGATTATTCCTGGTCCCCAGGAGCACAGAGCAAAGCAGAATAGTTCTTCTTAGGCAGCAATCTTGGTTCAAGACTATAATTCTCTTTCAAAATTATTTAAATTAAATTTAGACTCCCACAGCTGGCAGGGACCTTAGAGGACACCTAATAAAAAGCTTTCATTCTATAGGTAAGAAAACTGAGGCCAAGAGAGGGGAAATAATTTACCTAAGGTCCCTTAGCAAGACCAGGATTCACATTCAGGTCTGTGGACTCAGTGAGTCCACTGAATTTTCCACTCTAGCACAGTATAAGCCATTCATCTTGGAGACATTTTCTCAAGTTGGAAAGAAATTCTGGCCCATGTTTCATAAGAGATGGGTGACATTTGCTGGCATTCACTTTTTTATCCTTCCAGGAAAGAATCTTTACAAGAGCCATTTAGAAAGATGTGGGTTATGACTTAAGTATATTATAAATTGGCATTACACTCCATGCTTTAAACACACACACACACACACACACACACACACACACACACGCACACAGTAGTACAATTGCATGGAAAAGATGGAAGAGTTTGTGATTTTCTGCGATAAGCTAGGAACAGATTTGACAAGGCATAGGGAGAAGGATTACACAGCTTCAGGTCTGTCCCTCCCTTCATCTCGACCAGTGCAACTTATTTTTAAATAAGCTTTGCTGATATTTCTTGTATCAGACATCACCATTATTTTCCCATGTAACCCTTCCCTTCCTACTCACAGAGAACTATCCCTTATAACAGTGGAGGTTTGTTGGGGGAAGTTAGAGGGGGAAAAATCACTACAATAGCTCACTGCACAGAAAAAGTCTACAAATGTATGTGGATCTCTCACCTCCACAAAGCAGTAGATTAAGGATATCTTTCTTGTATCTCTTCAATTAAGTCCTGTTTGATCATTATAATAACATGATACATTTACTTTCAATATTTTATATGCAATTCTTTTCATCTGCATTGTTACAGCGCCTGGGGATACTGTCTTCTTGGCTCAACTGACTTCATTCTGCATCAGTTCAGACAGATCTTCTCATGCTTCTTTGTATTCATCACACACATTGTTTCTTACCACAGCAGTATTCTATTGTGTTCATTTAGTCATTCCCCAATTGATGGGTATGTATTTTGTTTTCAGTTTTTAGCTATCACAAAAAGCCGATGTGATTTTAATTAGTTCCAAGAATGACTGTGATACTGATTCTTGAAGAGGACCTGAGATCTTCATGGCCCCATAGCCCAGCAATAGCTCAGAAACCTCTCTTGGCAAAGCTCAGTGAGGGGAGAGGTTTTTCTCAGACCTCCGAACCTCATTAACTCTTCCTCAAAACCTAAGTATCACAGCCTTCAGGAGTGAGTTAGAGGAGCTGTGGTTTTGTGAAACTATGGTCCCAGTGCAGTGGACAGCAATACTGTCTCTTCCTCTAATCTGTATACTATGCCTCTCAATGGCTCACCTAGAGAATGTTACTTTTCTAGCAATTCAATGCAATCAAATTAATTGAGTATTTGCTATGGGTAGGACTTTGTGAGAGATAGATACGAAAGTGATTAACACAAGGTCCCTGGGATCAGGGAATGGATAGCCCAGAAGGGAAAATTAGATTCACAAAATAACAAGACCTATCATTTCCTAAAGGGCACAGTGGACAGAACACTGGGTTTGGAATTAGAAAGACTCATCTTTAAGAATTTAAATCTGGGGGGCAGCTGGGTAGCTCAGTGGATTGAGATTCAGGCCTAGAGATGGGAGGTACTAGGTTCAAATTTGACCTCAGATACTTCCCAGCTGTGTGACCCTGGGCAAGTCATTTAACCCCATTTACAAGCCCTTACCACTCTTCTGCCTTGGAACCAATATACATTATTGATTCCAAGATGGGGTAAGGATTTTTAAAAAAAGGATTTAAGTCTGACCTCAGACATTTATTGGTTGTGTGACCCTAGGCAAATCACGTAGCCCTGTTTGCTTCAGTTTCCTCATTTGTAAAAATGAGCTGAAGGAGGACATGGTAAACCATTCCAGTATCTTTGCCAAGAAAACCCCAAAATTGGGTCATGAAGGGTCAGACATGGCTGAAACTTAACAACAACAGCAATGGTTTTATACTGATGGGAGTTCCCAGTGTGAGAATTCCTTTGATGAGTTACTCACCCTCTCATTCCCCTCTCCTCCCTTCCTTTATCTTCTTAACTATTCACAGATTTCAGGATTTTCCACCTCCACTGTCTTCCTTACCTTGTCTTGGAGAACTGCCCAAGAAATTGAAAGAGTCAATGATTTGCCTACCATCCTACAATCAATGTGTATCACAGACAGAACTCGAACCCAGATCTCCAACAGACCAATACAAAAGTCAGGATTTCTCTATCCACTACACTAGGCTGCCTCTCCATAATAGCATGTGATTATGATAGCATGTAAATGAGCGTCACATTTAAAATAAGGAAAGCACTTCAGTTTGGGGAATTTGAGGAATACTTTATAGAAGAAGTAGGAGATGAGCAGGACCTTGGTGGGTGGTCAAGTTCAGCTGGCCCAAGATGAGAAGAAAAAGAATCAAAAAAATAAAATCAATGCCGCAAGAACCATTTGAGAAAGTGTAATAGGGTAGGGTCACTCAGGAATGGGTGTGAGCAAGGTGGAAATACCTAAAAGCTCGAGGGGATAAGGAACTCTTAGGTAACAGCCAAAACTGACTGGGATATCCAAAACGGGCAAATGAAGACAGATTGCTTTTACCTGAATCACTTCAGGGCTTCATCCGGGGCTCTTTGATCCCAAATGTGAACAAATTGATTTGGGGCACTTAATTGCAGGGCAAATTAGCATTTCCTTCTACAGAAAGTTTAATGTTCAGCAAACAGGATTATAGACTTAGAATGGGAATATTTGGGCATCCTACCATGGGACAAGCTGAGAGAGGTTCTTTGGTGAACATGGCAAAGGAAGGCCATGCCCAAAGGCCAGCCTGGCTCATCTATACTTGGGGGGACCACCATCAAACAAAACTGCCTGCTTGCCCACCTGAAGTCCTCCAGGATGCTCAGGGTGGCTCATTGCAGGGCCAGCCTCTTATCAATGTTCCTTCCTCTCCCTCTTGTGGTTCATTGGAAGATTACACCTCCTGCCTATTCTGCAGGTGATTGCTTTCTTAGCCTGCTCAATTTATACTTACATGAGGAGATACAGAGGTAAAAGGGGGTCTCTAGGGCCACCAGTCCAACTTCCTAATTTTACAAAAGAAAAAACTAGGCTCAAAGAGATTGTTACCTGCCCAGTGGCACCTAGGTGGTAGCAAGCAGCATGATTTGATTCCATTGTGGCACCATGTATGCAGAGGTTGTTGTTCAGTCATTTCCGTCATGTCCGGCTCTTCATGATCCCATTTGGAATTTTTGTCAAAGATACTGGCATGGGTTGCCATTTCCTTCTGCAGCTCATTTTACAGGTGAAGACACTCAGACAAACAAGGTTAAGTGACTTGTCCAGGGTCACACAGTTTGAGTTGAACTTGAGAAGAGTCTTCCTGATTTTAGGTCTAGCATTCTCTCCACTGCACCACCAAGCTGCCAGATACAGAAAAATCAGGTTCAAATTCCACTTCTAATATTTGCTCCCTCTGCTACTTAATGGCAAACTATATAATTCCCTTCTATGACTTTGACCCCCTAGGTTGTTGCCTTTATGTATATATTTATGTAAGCATATGATACATAATTATTTATTATAGCCAACTCCTAGCACACTTCCACTTCTGTGGAAGATTTATGGGAGGATATGAACAAAAGTAACTTGGGCGGATATAGGGGCTCCAGTCTGCACATCCCAGGAGTAGTCACATGAGGAAAAACATAGATTCATCCCAAAATGTATTACCTGGGGCAGCCTGGTAGCTCAGTGTACAGAGAGCCAGACCTTGAGACAGGAGGTCTTGGGTTTGAATTTGGCCTCAGATACTTGCTAGTTGTGTGATCCTGGGCAAGTCACTTAACCGCCACTTCTGCCTTAGAAATGATACTCAGTATCAGTATTCTAAGACCAAAGGAAAGGGTTTTAAAAAATCTATTACTTTTGAATATGCCCTATCTCCTTTGCAGGGGTAAGCTCCCTGAGGGTAGGGACCATCCTCTAGCATTAGTTCTGGTAGTAGCTTATAATGCCTTTTTTTATTGAACTGAAATAGCTACAATATGCTGGAATGTGCCCTGGATTAAAGAGGCAGAAGTCCTGATAAAAGTGGTAGTGCCCCCAGCTTACTATGTACCCTTGGATGAATCCCTCCAGATCCAAGCTGATGCCAAGACCTATCAATCTCAGCTTGCATATGCTTCTGATAGTGCTATCACTCTTGCACAGACTTTCATCATAACTCAACAATTTGGTTACTACAAGAGCCTTTTGGTGGGTCTGCTGCCTCAAATCGCCCCCACATCAATCCATCCTCCATTCACATGCTAAAATGTGATTTTCCTAAACTGCTGGAGTCAAATACAAATGAAAACATAATATCTTTCACATTAGTTTATTTACAGTTTTATTTGGGGGGTTCAGCTTTATATGAATATTCTCTTACAACAGTGACCAATTTGGAAGTATGTTTTACAAGATAATACATGTATAACACAAATCAAAAATTGCTTTCCATCTCTGAGAAGGGGGAGGGAAGGAGGGAGAAAGAATAGGTCATTTGGATCTCATAATTTTGGAAAATATATACTGAAAATTGTTATTACGTGTAATTGAGAAAATAAAATATCTTTGAATAAAAATTAATGGATATAAAAAATAAAAATAAAGTGTAGGTCTGATCGTATTGCCACTCAGTAAACTCCAATAGTTCCCTATAACCTCAAGGGGGCAAAAACAAAATTCTCTGTCTGGCATTCCAAGCCAAAAACTTAGTTCCCTTCACCTTTCCACCTGACTGCTGTACTTTTTCATTCAATAATACTTGACCTCTGAGCAATTCCACAAACAAGACCCTCCATCTCTTGACTCTGGGCATTCTCTCTAACTGTCCCCATGCCTGGAATGTTCTCCCTCTTCTATTCTAACTCCTGACCAACCTGGCTTCCTTTTAAGTCCCACTAAAATCTTGCCTTCTACAGGAAGTCTTCCCTAGCCCCTCTTAATTCCAGTATTTTCTCTGTTTGGAATTATTTAATATATAGCTTGTTTTGTGTATACTTCTTTGTATGTTCTCTCCCCTATCAGATTGTAAGATCTTTCATGGAAGAGACTGTTTTTTGTCTCTTTGTATCCCCAGCACTTAACACAGTGCCTGGCACATAGATATTGCTTAAAATATTTATTGATTGATAGATTGAACTCCTGTGGGCCTCGATTCCTTCATCTGTAAAATATAAGCTGGATTATATTTATAAGTAGAAAGACTTTCAGAATGTTAGAGCTGGAAGAGGCCCTTCGAGATCATCCATTAGAAGTCCCCATAAGTTACAGATGAGGGAATAGGACTTGTCCAAGGTTATATACTGAGTTCATGGCCAAGTAGGAACCAGAAGTCAGATCTCTGGCCTTCTCATATGAGATGCTCTATTTAAAGTGCACACTGGCTCTAAGATGCCACAATTCTGCATTTCTACAATGTTTCCTTGGCTCCTAAATGACAAATGGTTCGATGTTATCTGTCTCCCATTATTAGTCACAGGAATTGTTGTTCCTCAATTCTGTTTTGTTTCGTTTTGTTTTGCAAAAGTCATCCTAAAACCCATTAAGAGACAGCAAACATGTCAATCCCCACATGTCCCATCCAACACATGCCTCTTTAAAGGTCCTCACATCTTATAGAGTTTACGAGAAAGAAGAAGAGTGGCCACAGATGGATGGAAGCCAGTGTCTCCACGGTGACAGGCTAACTCTGATTGACAGATGGAGAGGGCTCCACCAGGGCTGGCTCCCACTAAACACAATGCGGGGCTGGCCAAGTGGGGGAAACAAAATTAGTTTGCAAGATTAAAACGTATTAACACAAGTCCAGCAACTGTCATGTCACAGCTCCCCACTCTAATGCTGATGGACAGCCACGGCTTTCTGATTGCGAGCAGATTGGGGCCCAGAGCATCTGCGATCTGTCTCGCATGACATCCCACAGGCTGTACATCCTCCCCGCAAGAAAAGACAGCTTTCCTTGGGAAATGAGGTCTCAGGTCTCCCTAGGCTAGTCCCAGCTACAAGCTACCAAGAAAGGTGGAGCAGGGAATAGTAAGACAGGTGATCCAGCAATGACCAACATGCTGAGTTGGCCTAGAGATGATGATAGTTTGAATTTCTGTCTCACTTTCTGGTTTACGGTGCCCCTGCCTCAAGATAGAGCTGGGATGGAGGTCAGAGGAGCATAGCTCTAAGGCTCAAAGAAGTCTTAGGGATCATCTAGCCCAGTTCCCCTGAAAGAGGAATGCATTTGTTATAGAGGAGAGAAAAATGAATTTGGAATCATAAAGCCTTGAATTCCAGTTGTCCTATTTGCTACCACTGTGATCTCAGACATATAGATCCTTTTCTATTTCTGGTCTTCATTTTCCCTATTTTTTAAAGAAGGAGATAGAATCGGAAGACCTCTAAATTCCAAAGCAATAATTAGCCAGAGATGAACAGGTTATTGTCCCGGGACACTGACATGGTGGGAGAAATTATAGAATCATCTTCTTCACCAGAAATGTACGTCCCCCCCCCCACAATGTCCATCATCCCTAAGCTACCATATTGTACAACCGCTCACGGCCACTCCCTCTTTATGGTCCTTATTGCCATGGCATCCCCCCCCCCTCACAGGACTTGCTTGTTTCCTCCACCCCAGAGGGGACAACAGAGCACGACTTTACTCGCCTCTCCTGGCTCAACTGCACCTGTGGCTAAACTGTTCTCTGCAACCTTCCCTGTACTCTGAAGAAAATATTCCTAGCTAGGGCTCTCCTTACATACTTTCCAGTTTTTTGTGGCATGAGTTTTGGACACTTTAACTTTTCCAAGACCTATAGCCAATAAGAGACAGTGTCCAAACTAGAACTCAGGTTAATTGAGTATACGTTCAGCCCCTTTTCCTATTGCATCAGACTAGCTTTTCCCTAGAAAAGATTTCAGTTCAGCTTCATCTCATGTTTGGTACCCATTAAATACCCACCATGGGTCACCCAGCCATATGCTTGACATTGTGAAGAAACCAGCAGCAGAAGAAGACACAGTCCTTGCCTTCGACAACACACTGGGGAGGAAATGAATGTGGTAAAGGTACAAGGATAGTGATATTGAAGACCAGTCAGCTCGCAACTGATTATGGTTCTTAGAGTAAAATTCATTCTTAATCATGGATCTCTAGCCAAGGGTCTATTACCTCTTAATCTGAGGACACTTAGGGATCTAAGTCAAAGATAAGGTGCCAATCCTAGAAGTTATTAAGGCTTCTAGAAGGGAAAGTTAAAAAAAAAACTTCCCTGAATCTTCCCCCAAACTCTTTTCATTATTTCATTCTCACAGAATTGCATGATCCTTCCCCTGGCTAGGGCTCACTTCTCTACCTATGCTTTAGAGCAGTGATGGTGACACCTTTTAGAGACTTAATGCCCAACCTGCAACCTCCATGCCCATGTGAGCCTTCCCCCCTCTCCACCCCACCTTACCCCAGACAAGTGAGGGAGGAAGCACTCCCACTGGGTTACTGGGCAGATGAGTGGGTGATGTCTGAAATGTCATCAGACCCACATGGAGAGGGGGAAGGGAGTGGCCCTCTCTGGCACACATGCCACAGGTTCATCAGCATGGCCCTATAGAATACTCTCTTTTCTGTCTTTTTTCTGGGTGTTCTTTCATCTTATTTTGTTACTTGTCTCAGTCTTCACTCTTTCCCTATCTGCCAAATACTTATAAACTTACTTATATATTCCCTTCCCTTAAAAAAAGAAAGAAAGGAAAAAGGAAAGGAAAGGAAAGGAAAGGAAAGGAAAGGAAAGGAAAGGAAAGGAAAGGAAAGGAAAGGAAAGGAAAGGAAAGGAAAGGAAAGGAAAGGAAAGGAAAGGAAAGGAAAGGAAAGGAAAGGAAAGGAAAGGAAAGGAAAGGAAAGGAAAGGAAAGGAAAGGAAAGGAAAGGAAAGGAAAGGAAAGGAAAGGAAAGGAAAGGAAAGGAAAGGAAAGGAAAGGAAAGGAAAGGAAAGGAAAGGAAAGGAAAATTGTCTTTTTCTATTCACAGCTAATTTCCTAGAAAGATCCATTTATTCCTCTGACTACTCTAATGAAACCACACTCATGGTATCCCGTGATCTCTGGTTTATTGAATCAAATACCCTTTTCACCATAACTCATCTTTCTTCACCTCTCTCCAGCAATTGGAACACTTGATTACACCTTTCCTCTTCTTTACTCTCCCTTTATACTTAGTAACATTGCTCCTAGCTCTATTTGTAAGTCATTGCATCCAGTCTCTGCCTATTCCATTACATCCACTCTGCTACCATGGTGAGTTTTCTAAAGTGTGGGCCTGCCCATGTCATCTCCCTTATTTTTAAGTTGCAGGGACTCCCTGTTACATCTGGCATCATATAATCAAGCAGCTTCTTACCATTTCATCTTCTTATGTTTTTTTTTTCTCCTCCACATACTCTAAGATCTAGTTCCACTGGTCTACTTGTAATTCCTTGAAAATGATACTAATGACTATTATGGGAAAATGTTTTGCATAATTATATGTAAAAACTATAACAGATCATTTGCTATCTTAGGTAGAGGGAGGGCAAGGAGAGAGTAAGGCTCAAAAGAAGGAGAGTATTTGGAACTCAAAACTTCAAAAAATGAATGCTAAACATTGCTTTTACATGTAGTAGAGGAAAAAATAAAATATTATTTACAAAAAAGAAAAGACAAAGATAGACTATCTCCCTTCTCTTTCCAATGACTGTCCCTCCTGCCTGGTTTGGTCTACTCCCTTAATTCTTCTTCTTAGTTTTCCTGGCTTCCTTCAAGACTCAGCTCAACTGCTATCTTCTATAGGACATCTTGCTAGGTTCCCTAGTCACTAATCCTAGTACTGATTACTTCCAGTTTCGTGGTGTGTATCTCAGGGTTTGCACCTGGTTATCTGCCACTTAGAATGTGAACTCCTTGAGGGAAGAGATTGATGTTGCCTTTCTTTCTATTTCCCAACAATAAGCATAATAATTTGCATATAGAAAGTACTTAATAAACTTCTAATGACCATCTTCTTGGGCTAATTTATTAGATTTTCTTCTTTCCATTCCTAAAATGTAGGTGGCTTCCAAGATTCTGTTCTAGGCTTTCTTTTCTCTCTTCCTCTCATTATTTCCATAGGACCATGGTTCCACAATTTCCCTGCAAAAATGTTTAGTTTTTCCTAAAATTCAACAAAGCTGTCCCTGGGCCTTCACTGGGTCCCTTGACACAGATCCTTGTTCTCCTGAGAGTATAAAAATTTGACCCGCATGGTGATAGGGCATCTCTAACTTGGTGGATGTCTGAAGACTATTTGAGTCAACATATTCTGTTCTGGGGCAGCCAGATGGTGCAGTGAACAGAATGTCACATCTGAAGTCAGGAAAACAACTCTTCCTGATTTCAAATCTGATCTCAGACAATTCCTAACTGTGTAAACCCAAGGCACATCATTTAGCCCCATTTGCCACCTTTTCCTCGTCTGTACAATGAACTGGAGAAGGAAATTATAAAGTATTTCATTATCTCTGCTAATAAAATCCCAAGTGAGGTAACAAAGAATCAGATACAACTGAACAACAACCCCCTCCTGCTCTTACTAGGTGTTTTTCTACGTGGAAATAAAGGAGGAGCAAACACAAAGGAGTTACCTATTATTGTATCTTTGCTGAATACCCTTACTATGTTGGGGCAAAAGAGTTTCTTTTTTTTTTAACTGTTCAATGACTTGTGAGTGCCTCATTTTATCCCAACCTCTCCAGGCTGCTGGCAACCTTTGTACAGATAATTCTAAAGTCAATATGTACCCCAACTGATAATTGGTCAAAGGATATGACAGACAGTTGTTTCTCCAGGGAAGCAATTCAAGTTATTTATAGCCAAGTGAAAAAAAATGCTCCAAATCACTAATAATTAGAGAAGTGAAAATTAAAACAACTTTGAAGTTCTTTCTCACACCCATCAAATTGACAAGTTAAAAAAAAACCTCACTGACAACTGTTAGCAGGATGGTAAGGAAAACAGGCACTCTAATGTACTATTGGTAATATCATCAACTGATCCAGTCATTCTGGAAAGCAATTTAAATCCAAGACCAAGACATTACTAAACCATGCACATTCAACAATAAATACTACTACCCCAAAGAGATCAAAGAAAGATGAAAAAGAACCCATATAACCAAAACTATAAATGGCCATTCATTTTATAATGGTAAAGAAATGGAAACTAAGGAAGTGTCCATCAGTTAGGGAATGACTACACAAATTATAGCATATCAACATATTATGCTATAAGAAATGATTAAAGAAACAGTTTCAGAGAAACCTAGGAAGACATGCATGAATTGATCCAGAGTGAAGTGGTCAGGACCATTGGCATAATTCATGCTATAATAATAATATTATAAAAATTTTAAACTATTGAGTTCTGATTAATATTATAACCAAAATTCCAGAGAGTGTGGAAGGAAAAAAGGAAGGAAGGAAGGAAGGAAGGAAGGAAGGAAGGAAGGAAGGAAGGAAGGAAGGAAGGAAGGAAGGAAGGAAGGAAGGAAGGAAGGAAGGAAGGAAGAAGGAAGGAAGGAAGGAAGGAAGGAAGGAAGGAAGGAAGGAAGGAAGGAAGGAAGGAAGGAAGGAAGGAAGGAAGGAAGGAAGGAAGGATGGAAGGAAGGAAGGAAGGAATGATGGAAGGAAGGAAGGAAGGAAGGAAGGAAGGAAGGAAGGAAGGAAGGAAGGAAGGAAGGAAGGAAGGAAGGAAGGAAGAATGGATTATAGGTAATGAGAGAGAAGTTCCTGTAACTCCAAAATATTTATAAAAATACTTTTTTGTGTTAAAGAATTAGAGACAAAGTAAATGCCTATAGACTGAGTAATGGCTAAACAAATTGTGGCATATGAAAGTAATGTAAAATAATGTAACACAATTGCATTATACAATGTGATATAATCCTAAATATTAGTGTCCTATACTAGTGTCCATATTGGTCATTGTTACAAGAAAATACTCATAAAAACCAAAACCACCAAATAAAACTATAAGTAAACTAATGTGGAAAATAGTATGCTTTGATCTGCATCTGACTCCAGCAGTTCTTTCTCTGAAGGTGGGTACCATTCTTTGTCATATCCTTCAGAAGAAGCAATGAATATGATGAACATAGAGAACCATTCCTGAAACGTGGTATGAAGAACTAATATTTGGGATGTGGTTTGACCAAAAATTTCTAACAGGGTTATCAGCTTCTTCTTTCTGGATATGGGATCTCTCTTTTTAAAAAAAATATATTCTATGTTAATTTTATTCCATTTTTTTATATATACCCTTTGTTCAAGGACTAACTTAAATGTTACATTCTTCCTGAAACCTTCCCTCACCTACCCACACCCTCATTTTTACTTTCAATATAATCTAGCTTCAAATTTCACCATTCCAGTGAAACTGCTTTTTTTCAAAGTTACCAGTTATCTCTTTTTTATTCAAAGATATTTTATTTTCCCAATTATGTGTAATAACAATTTTCAACATACATTTTCCAAAATTACAAGATCCAAATTGTTGCCCTCCCTCCCTTTCCCCCTCAGAGATGGTAAACAATTTGATCTGGATTATACGTATATTATCATGCAAGACATGCTTCCATATTGGTCATTGTTACAAGAAAATACTCATAAAAACCAAAACCCCCAAATAAAACTATAAGTAAACTAATGTGGAAAATAGTATGCTTTGATCTGCATCTGACTCCAGCAGTTCTTTCTCTGAAGGTGGATACCATTCTTTGTCATATCCTTCAGAATTGTCTCAGATCGTCATATTGCTGAGAGTATGTGTGTCTTTCACAGTTGATCATTGTACAATATTACTTACTATGTACAACATTCTCTCAATTCTGCTTATTTCACTCTACATCAATTCATGTAGATCTTTCTAGCTTTTTTCCGAAATCATCTTGCTATTTCTTTTAGTATAATAGTATTCCATTACCAACATATACCATAATTTGTTCAGCCATTCCCTAATTGATACACATCCCTCAATTTCCATTTCTTTTCCATCACAAAAAAGCTGCTAAAAATATTTTTGTATAAGTAGGTCCTTTTCCCTTTTATGATCTTTTTTTTATACAGATGCAGTAGTGGTATTACAGGATCAAAAGGTATGCACGATTTTCCAGTCCACTGGGACTATATTCCCCTCTCACCCCAGTCAACCAGATCTTCTCTGCCAGCCTTTCATGTTGTTTTCTGCAAGAAAGTTGCTTCACTCCAAACCCGTTAGTTCCAATATCCCAGTACTTATTTTGAAGTGTTATTTTAAGGTTGGTTGGCAAAGATCCAAGTGGTTCAATCTTTCCTTGCTTTTACTCTGCCATCTTGACTCTGCCCAAGGATCTCTGGACCTCTCTTCCTGCAGCATAAGATTGAATTAGGATTTTTTGGTCAGTGATGAGGGTTTTGTTGTTATTGTTGAGGGCTTTTGGTTGGTTGGTTGGTTAGTTTTTGCTGCTGAATCACTTTTGATTCTCCTTGCTGCTTTTAAAAGTAAATAAATGAAAATAAAACAAGCACACACACAGGTACAAGGGAAAGATAGTTTGGAACTCAGTTTCAGTTTCTGTAAAATAAGAAGGTTAGAGTACATTTACTCTAACCTTCTTATTTTACAGAAGTATATAGGAAATGAGTCCACACACACTACCTTGTCTGGAGATGCCTGGTCCTCACTTAGACCAAGAAGTATAGAATTCAAAGAGGCCAGTAGATGTCAGTGCAGCTTCTTAGGTGTGTCTAAAGAAAGATATTTCATTACAAGCGGTGAGCTCTGCTAGCTTTGGCTCCTTAAACAAATCTTTCTCCACTATAACCCCTTTTGACCCAATGTTCCAACTCTTCCCCACCCCACCCCACTCTGAGGGCATAATGAATTTGACCCATACCCCAAGGAGGAATCTGCTCTACAGCATCCTTAACAGGCAGTCATCAGATAAATCTTTGGATTCCAATAGTAAAGAGGTTACTGTTCCTTAAAGGCAATCTTTTTTTTGACAATTCTAATTGTTGAGAGCCGTTTACTTTGAAGAAGGAAGGAAGGAAGCAAGGAAGCAAGGAAGGAAGGAAGGAAGGACGCAAGGAAGGAAGGAAGCAAGGAAGGAAGCAAGGAAGGAAGGAAGGAAGGAAGCAAGGAAGGAAGGAAGGAAGGACGCAAGGAAGGAAGGAAGGAAGGAAGGAGGGAAGGAAGGAAGGAAGGAAGGAAGGAAGGAAGGAAGGAAGGAAGGAAGGAAGGAAGCAAGGAAGGAAGCAAGGAAGCAAGGAAGGAAGCAAGGAAGGATGCAAGGAAGGAAGGAAGAAGTAAGAAAGGAGCACTCAAAATGATAAATAGAGATGGAAAGATGGATAGATGGATGGATAGATAGATAGATGGTTAAATGATAGATTTGTAGCATGATCTCATATGATCCTTACTATAACTCTATGATGAGATAGGCAGTACTTCCCATTTTATAGATTACAAATGAGAAAATGGAATTTTGGAGAGATGAATTATTTACCCATGGTCACACACAGACAGTATATGTGAAAGAGATAGAATTCCAGACAAGGTCTCTCCTCATTACAAGTCCTTCTCTCTTTCCTCTTAGAAGTGCCAAACACAAAAAAGAGCAAGGGCTACTAAACTAAGCATAAGAATCTCTGCAGGATATATATTGAGTTAATTTTTAAATGTAATATCTGTTTTGTTGTACTTTTTAAATGTTGTTAAGTATATATTTCTCCATTCCATTTTTATCTGGTTCAAGTTGCATGGGTTCAAATCCTGCATTATCCTCTAGCATATATTAGTTAGGATTAGTAATCATAAATTGGCAACTTCCCATAGAAAATTAGGGAATATTAGGTGCCCCTCATAAGGGAGACACCAATCTCTTCCTATGAATAGTAGAGGAATCCCCATCCCCAAGCAGCTTTATATATATATATATATATATATATATATATATATATATATATATATACACATACACACATTTAATTCATGCTTTTCTAACATGGCCCAAACCCCCATTTCCCCCCTTTTTATTATTACAAATTCCTAATAGCTCTGACACTCAGCATACAAAATGTTAAAGATGTTAGAAACTAGGAGATGATGGAAAATTACAGATCCAAAGGCTTCCAACCTTACAGCTCTGACCTTGGTCATGTCTAAACTCTGACTCAACTTAGACACTGCAAATGTAAGGAATGTTCCCTTGAGTTCAACATCACTGGGAAGCTCAAGGAGGGTAGGACAAGACAAAGAAAAATATAACATACACAGACATTGTGTTACACACAGGTAGTGGTGGGCGACTGAAGAGAAGCATTGGGTTGATTTCCTATAAATTCTGAGTTCATTTGTATATCTTTGGGCATTGCTATTGAGTCGACCACTCAGAGCAGTGTCCCCGTCCTCTCCCCTTCCTAATGAAGCCTGCATTTTCTCTGCCAGCATCTTATCTGCTCATTAGAGTGACTTTGGGGTGCAGATCCCAAGATTCCACTCTAAAGTGTGGACCATAGGTTTAAGGCATTGGCTCTACTCTGTGCTCCTTGCCAACTTAATCTGATACTGGTGCTTATTGATTGAGAGAAGAAATGATGTAACGTATCTCAAGTTGTCCCCAAATATCAATCAAATCATCTTCACTGTGAACTTTGGGTCCTCTGAGCTAGAGGCTAAACTAGGGAATTAAAGTGTAGGTGAAAAAGGCACTGCAAGGGAGAGCTGGAAAGCTGGGGTCCAATAATAGGACATTCGCTTCCTATGCAATCTCAAGCCTTTCTCTTCCTCTATCATGAAGCAGTTTTACTCCTCCAACGGTTATAAGATTCTGTGATTTTCTGTTTCCATGGTCATGTGATTCCATAATTCTTGGATTCTAATCCTCAAGCCAACAGGTTCTACGAGGCACAGGATTGAGGATCTTTCCTCTCAAGGACTGTTTCTAAGGGCGGAAAGGTTGCATGTGGTTTGAGAAAGATTACAGAAATGTTCTGAGCCTTCTCCAAGAGAACATGGGGAGAGCAAATGAGAGTGGGACCTTTGGGACCAGGTCTCCTACTTTCCCATACTGAACAGTTGAGGAAGAAAAGTCTCTTGCCTTTTACTCTTCACCACAGTTGACCTGACCAACCTTTTCCTGGATCTCCACTAGAAGAACCTGATCTTAGGAAAAGGGACCCCTGATTTCTCTGAGGACTTCTTCATTGGACATTTGGAGACATACTCCAGTTCTTCTTTTTTCTAATCAAAAATTTATTTTTCAAATCTAGAGCTAAAAGTCCAAGTGGTTGTTTACCAGGCATAATCAGAAGCGGAGCTGTATGAGCACTCGGGTCTGTCAGAAACAGTTAATACCCTGGCCCTTATAGCAAAAGAGTACTGAGGTTGGTCACCAGTTCCCACAAACAGTCGTAGAACCTAGAGAGTTGAGGAGCCTGTTGGGTGCAACTGCTGAGAAATCAATCCCAAGTAAGGGTTCTTGAAGGTACAAGTCAGGATGACTACCATAAAATTAAGGCAGCTCCTTGTCACCAGAATTGATGACACACCATCCTTGAAGCTGGCCCGGGTGGTGAACCAGGCTGAAGATGCAAAGATGGTCAGCCAGATCCAAGTGTTCGAGAAGGTAGCCAAGCTCAGATGTGATGAACTGGACAAAGAGATAGAAGCCCTACAGAAGTTTTTGGAGAATTTGAAAATTACCACCGGCTATTTAAAAGATGATTCCTTAATGGAAGTATGGGGGAAAATGAAGGAATAGGGTGGCCTGGGGGTGCCATTTTTAAAAGCCAGGCTCCAAGTTTAAGCTGAAAGCAGTCACCATCCAGAGGCACCAGCTATGGAACATAGTAGCTTCTACAATGAGAGGCCAATGCTGCCTTCACAGGTTTACCTATGCTTCTTGGAGTGGGCAATCTCCCACACAGAAATGAGAATTCATAGACAGTTGGTGATACTTGCAAGACTAAAACGTGACTGATTCAATAGCCTCAGGAGGATGTCATTCATTCCTGTTGCTGGGTCTAATTTCCAGGGCATGGTTGATGTGGTGGCATTTGAATAGTATAGTTAATTGCAGAGAAACTTGCTCTTATGAATATACTGGAACTTAAAGATGATGACTTTTGTCCTATTGGCCTGGCATCTGATAAGTGATGCCCCTGACCGATGAGACCACCTACTCAAATGGGTCAAAAGAAAGTCAGCAGGAAAGCCTACTCCTGTGATCAAAGAAGAACAAAGAGCTGCATTTGTCTTGCCTTTCTTCAATGTTTTCATAGCCATGAATTCTTCATCCAAATTCTTCCACTTACTACTCTGGTGCTAATTGTATTCTATTTCCTCTCCTTATTTGCCTCATAATCAGAGAGGAAACTTTCTTTTTAAATCTATATATATAGTATGGAGATAATATATATAAATAAAAATTATATTGGAAAGTGTTATTTTATGTTTGAAAGACCAAATCTATTAATTAATATTTTAACATCCTCCAAAGGTATATTCGTATAATGGTTATTTTTTGAGTATCCCTGATAAAAAGAAACAAAAGAGAAGACGATTTTTATTGCACTAAAGTTTGCTAAGTGCTTTAGAGATGTAATCTAATTTTAACTCATGTTAGTCCTTTAGGGTAGGTCCTATAATTAGGGCAGTCTTGGGCTTCAAAAAAATCAATGGATGGATACATAATTTTAATATTAAAGGTAATACCATAAAAATTGGAAGATAAGCAGTTTATATCTCTCACAATTATGTATAGGAGATGTATAATTTTTTTAAATCCTTACCCACAATCAATGTTGAGTTCCAAGTCCGAAAAAGAGTAAGGGCTAGGCAGTTTGGGTAAAGTGATTTTCCCAAGGTCACACAACTAGGAAGTGTCTGAGGCCAGATTGAATCCAGCACTTCCCATCTCCAGGCCTCACTCTATCCAATGAGCCACCTAGCTGCCCCTAAGAAATGTATTCTTAAATAAGGAAAAAGACAGTTATAAAAGAAAAAATCAACAACTTCTGATCACATGAATCTGAGAAGCATAGACAAAATTAATGCACCTAGAATAAGAAGGGAAGTTATCAAATTGGAGAAAAATCTTCATATTAAATTTCTTCGATAAAGGCTTCAAGATAAACAATTAACATATAAGTGTGTGGCTAATAACTTCTCCAATTGTTAAGTGGCCAAAAGACTTTTAAAAAAGCATTGCTAAAAGAATTGAGAGTACTAAAAATACATCAAAGAATGCTCCAAACACTAAAAATAAAATAAACAAAAATTAAAATAACCCTAAGATTTCATGTCACACCTTGAAAATTGGCAAAACTGGTGATAATATCATAGGTATTGTGAGATGATAGGCATACTGATGCATTGTTGGTAAAGATTTGAATTGGTACAATAATTTTAGAAAGTAATTCAATGCAAATAGTTATTAAAATGTTCATGCCCTTGACCCAGAGATTCCATTTCTGGGCTTATTCCCTGAAGAAGCAATTTATAAGAAAGTGACCTTATACACTGAAATATTTATGTCAGCACTTTTGTGATAGCAAAAGAATTGAAAACAAAGTAGATGTTCATCAATTAGAGGACTGACTAAACATATTGTAGTACATGAATATACTGGAATATTACTGTACTATAAGAAATAATATATATATATATATATATATAGGGGAAGTTGGATTGCTCAGTGGTTTGAGAGTCAGACTTAGATATGGGAGGCCCTGGGTTCAAATTTGACCTCAGACACTTCTTAGCTGTGTGACCCTAGCCAAGTCGCTCAACCCCTATTGCCTGACCCTTACCACTCTTCTGCCTTGGAGATAATACACAATCTTAATTCTAAGATGGAAGGGAAGAGTTTTTTAAAAAAGAAAAATATATATGAAGAAAACGGAGAAGCATAGAAAGACCTATGTGAACTGATGCAGGGTGAAGTAAACAGAGCCAAGAAAATTATATACACAATGACTACAACAACGTAAATGGAAAGAACAATCATATATCTCTTCAAAAAAACCAAAGGTGAATGCAATGAAATCATAAAGATCCAACATGACTTAAAAGAAAAAATACAAGAGGACGCCCCAACCCACTACTTCATTTAGTGGAACATCTACAGATGTTACATATTATGCGCATTTTCAACTTCAATGGATTGATCAATTGTAGTGATTTTTTTTCCCTTCTGTATTTGTGTTTTGTCTTTTAAAATGTATTGGTTATATGGCATAGTTCCCTGGAAGGGGAGTGAAGATACCAAAGAAAACCATAATGATATATTTTTTAAAAAGGCATCAATGACAAATTATTTTTGAAAAGGAGAGAGATTGTGAAATATGGAGGTAGAGCTGACAAGACTTGGTAACTGATTAGATAAGTGGGTGAGGAATGAGGGTAAGTGAAGAGTTGAAAATAGCATTGAGGTTTTGAAAACCTGCATGATTAGAAGAATGGTGATTAACCCCACCACAAATTGTTTGGAAGATGAATGGAAAGATAAAGTAATGATGGGACACAATTAAGCTATACTGACTCAGACTGTGTGACTTATTCTACCCTGCTCAAAATGGAAAAAGGTAGAGGCAAGATTTTACCTTACCCTGGAACAACCTCCAGGAAGTGATGCAGAGCGAGAGGAGCAGAACCAGGAGAACATTGTACACAGAGACTAATACACTGTGGTATAATCGAACGTAATGGACTTCTCTATTAGTGGCGGTGTAATGTCCCTGAACAATTTGCAGGGATCTAGGAGAAAAAAAACACTATTCATAAGCAAAGGATAAACTATGGGAGTGGAAACACCGAGAAAAAGCAACTGCCTGAATACAGAGGTTGAGGGGACATGACAGAGGATAGACTTTAAATGAACACTCTAATGCAAATACTATCAACAAAGCAATGGGTTCAAATCAAGAAAACATCTAATGCCCAGTGGACTTACGCGTCGGCTATGGGGGGTGGGGGGGAGGAAAAGAAAATGATCTATGTCTTTAACGAATAATGCTTGGAAATGATCAAATAAAATATATTAAAAAAAAATAAAACAAATATAAAGATATAAATAAATAAACTTGTTTTGCAAACAAAAAAAAAAAAAAGATTTTACCTTACCAGTTTCTATCCCTATGTGCAGGGCTGGTAAGGTGGATGCCAAGAGGTAGGGATGAGATACTCTCAATGGCTCTTGCAGAGCTATTATGGGTAGTAGTCACAAATATTCAGAGTAGTTGACTCTGGCCTCAGAAATGGGAGGAAGGGGAGAATTTAAGAGGTTATACAAGATACAGTAGAGAAGACAAGGATGAGGTGGTCTGGGTGGGAGACAAGTCCTATGATTAGATTAAACCTGTCTTCCCATTCTCTGGAATGTTCAGACATTCCTTTGGATCCCTTCTAGTTTTAAATCTTATGATTCTTCAGTTCTGGTTGAATGATTATAGACCTTGACTTCCTCACCTTTAAAACAGTAATATCAAGAAACCAAGAAGGTAGAGGGCTAAATTTTATATTGAAATTTGAGATTTGAATCCAACCTCAGACACATTAGCTTTTTGAAGTCTCTTCGGGTTGCTAAGCCTCAGTTTCCTCATTCTATAAAATGAGAATGATAATAATAGCACCTACCTCAAAGGCATAATGAGAGGATCAAACAAGATCAAATGTATTAAATGCTTTGAAAACCCACAAAGTGTTATGTAAATGTCAGCTGTTATTGATGCTCATAGCAGCTAACTCAAAAGGTTACAGAGAAGATTCACTGAAATCACATATATACAGCACTTTGGCCAGACTAAATGAGCTCCTTAGAAATTTCAGCTAGTACTGCTCTACAGTAACATGTGGGAGGGAGAAGAAGGTGAGAGAAGAACCCAGGAAAACGAGTTTTAGTCAGAAGAGACTTAGTCACTGGGCTAAGAGGGAAGGGGACATGCTGGGTCTCAGTTGCCAATGAGGCATCCAAGCAGGGATGGCAGAGATGGGTTGCACTAGCCACACACTGCCTGGCCAGCCCAGAAACAAACAATAACATCTGCTTTACAATAGTTGTGACCTTTATTGAGTGTCTTCAGAGCTACCCTGATTTCTGTCATTTTCTTTTGAAGTTTATATGACTGTGCTTGCTGCTCACTGTCTCTCCTTTGGTCTTTCTCACTCTTTCAATCTGCTAAACATGATGAACGGAGAGACAATATAGCGACCGGTGTTTGGCTGGATACAGGGATTGAAGATAGGAGCCCTGTTATTTTGCTCTGTGTGTGTGTATTGTCTTACAGCATCCTTTCCTTGGTTTCCATGGCACTATACTCTCATGGTTCTCCATCTACTTGTCTGGCCAGGCTCCCTCTCCCATTACAAACAGTGTGGTTATTAGCTATGCAGGCTTCTGTCCTTTTGTATATAGTTAGTTGCATGTTGTCTCCCCCATTAGACTGTGAGCTCCTTGAGAGAGAACAGGGACTAGTTTTTGCCTTTCATTTCCCCAATTCTTAGCACAAAGTAAGTAATTGATTTGACTAGAGATTCTTAACCTGGGATTCACGAACTTCTTTTAAAAAATCTTTTCAATAAAATTGGTTTCCTTTATAAATGATGCATTCTATACATTGAAAAACATCATTTTGAGACGCAGTCCATAGACTTTGCCAGACTGCCCCAGGGGTCCCTGATTCTAAAAAGATTAAGAACTCCTGCTTCATACTATCTCCTTTGGAGATCCCATCAGGTCCTGAGGGGGCCATCATCTCCTTCCAGCCTCCCAGATTCACAATCTTGGTTTTCCCTCTTCCTCAACACCACAGCTCAGACATCTAACCAATTGCCAAATCCTGTCACATGTACTTCCATGAGCTTTCTCCTATCCTTCCCCTTCTCTGTCCTCATTCAACCTCTTCTTTAGGTCAGAGTTTCATCATCTCCCTTTCCAACTATTGCAATCTCCTTCTTGCTAATCTCCCAGTTTCCAGGCTCTTCCTTTTGCCATTCACACTCTGCTACACAATTGTCAAATTGATATTCCTAAAATGCAGTTCAGACCAAGTCATGTACACACACACATGTACACCTACCACCCACACACCAACACTCGAAAATCTTCAAAGGTATGCTCTCATTTCAGGATAAAATACACAAGATTCTCCAACTGGTTTTTGCTTTATTTTGGCTTTTTTAAAAATAAACTCTTACCTTTCAACTTAGAATCAATACTAAGTACTGGTTCCAAGGCAGAAATGGTAAGATCTTGGTAATTGAAGTTAAGTGACTTGCCCAAGGTCACACAACTAGGAAGTGTCTGAGGCCAAATTGAACCCAGGACGTCCTGTCTCTAGACCTGGCTCTCAATCCACTGAGTCACCCAGCTGCCCCTCAACCTGTCTTTGTAACCATCCAAAATCTGTTTACCACTTATCTCTCCAGTCCTTTCATATTGTTCCCCTTACTCATTTTCCATTCCAGTTAAGCTGGCCTGTTAGTGGCTCCACATACCCAGCATTCTATATCTTATCATCCATGCCTTTGCTTAGTGTCTCCCATGCCTGGAATGGTATCCCTCTTTGCCTGTGCTCCTAAGGAATCCTAGCTTCCTTCAAAGCTCCATTTAGATGTCATCTCTTACACAAGGCCCTTCCTCATTGCCTTCCCCAAGTTGTCAGAACTCTGTCCCTCTTCAAATTCCTTTGTATATAACCTGTACATTTCAGAAGCCTCTTGAAGAAGAGCGTTTCATTTTTGTCTCTGAACACCCGGTGCCTAGCACAGTGCCTGACAACAGCTGGCGCTCAATAATAGTTTAATTGAATTGGAGTGGGTGAGGTGGAGGTTGAGTTATTCACCCATGTCCTTAATCTGATTCAGCTGACCCTTGGAAGAAATGGAACCTTCGGTATTCATCCAAGGCTTGATGTTATCTTTTCATTCCTCTGTCAAAGCTTGTCCTTTCAAAGTTTCTCCTTTCAGAATACCCTTTATTGGAGGAGGGAGGGGAGTAACAGGAAGGGTCAGCAAAGACTTTCATGTCTTTCCTTCGAGCTCTCCATCATGTTTTCAATTTCCTTTTCTCCCACCTCCTCTTTTGCTTGTTAATATAGCTTCCTATCTGGGTAACGCCATCTCTTCTTGCCACATATTTTGAGGGTTACAAAGAGATATTGTTAACATGATGGTAATTATAGTTTGGTTTGATATAGCTCAAGACAAGACAGGCTAGCTTCCCAGAAGACAATATCTTCTATCAGAGTATCTCACAATGCTGGAATAGGCGTCATTTTTGTTCTCACTCTTTTGAATGGACTTTCTTAGATCTTCCCCTTCTATTCTCTATCACATCTTAAATTCCTTACCTTTATATTTGAAAAATGAGCTGATTTCTTACAAGCAGACATATGTCTGCCACCACTAGCCCTCCTCATCTGGAAGCAGGAAATCCAAAGGGTGCTGGGATTCACCATGCTCCCTGAAGCTTCATTAACCTCCCATTTGGAGGATGTCACTTCACCTCCTACTTTGAATTCTGCTTTAGAAGTCGTCACATGGCTTAGAAATAATTGGCTAATTGTCTCCTGCTAAATGTATATCTTTTTGAATCATGGTATAACAGGAGAGAAAAAGAAAAACAGAGACAGAGAGAGACAGAGATGGAGAGAATAGAAAGAGGAGTGAGAGAAGAAAGAAGAAGAAAGAGGAAAGAAGAAAAAGGAGAGATAAAAGAGGAAAGACAGAAGGACGAGGAGAGAAAGAGGAGAGAGAAAAGAGAACAGAACAGAAAGAGAGAGGGGGGAGGGAGGAAGAGGGGGTAAAAAAGTGAAAAAGGGATGAAAGGAGAGAGAAAGAGAAAGAGACAGACAGACAGACAGAGAGGGAGGGAGGGAGGGAGAGAGAGAGAGAGAGAGAGAGAGAGAGAGAGAGAGAGAGAGAGAGAGAGAAGAGAGAGAGAATTTATTTACATACTAAAAGTTCAGCCCCAAACCAGAGTCATCATAAACTCAGACAGCCTTTAGTAAGAAATTTGTACAAGAACCTCTCCCAATCCCACTTATTTCTAGTGCCTTCATTCTATTGATTATTTCACATTTATCCTGTATATAACTCATTTGTACATAATTTTTAGCATGTTGATTCCTCCATTAGATTTTTCTTCAAGGGATGGACTTCTGCCCTTTTTTGTATCCCCAGCATTTAGGATAGTTTCTGGCATATAACACATGCTTAATACATGTTTATTGACAGACTACTTACCATGTTGAATGATCATGGTTCCAGAACCAACTTCCTACTCTTGGGTAATCCTTGGGAGATTATCATCAATGTAACAAACATTTTGTAGGGCCCTGGAATTCCTGGGTGATCTCTTATCTCAGCCTCAATAGCCATCATTGCATTCTGAACTCCAGGCTGAATCCCCAGCCTCAGCATTTAGTTATGCCTTTGCCCATCAGTCTTAGATGCCTTGCTAAAGGTCAAATGGTCCCTAGATTGCCTGCCTAGGACATGAGGGATTGAAAAATTAAGACAACAAGAAAACTTGGGTTCAAATTCTGCCTAATTATGTGACCCAGAAGTCATCTAACTTCTTCATGTCTCATTTTCTTCTCATCTTTAAAATCAAGAGGTTAGACTAGATGGCTATAAAGATTTGGGTTCTCAGGCTAGAATTTAGGTTCTCTCAAGGCTTTTACGTTCTAAATCTACAATTCTAGATTAGAATTATTTGGCCTCAAATGTTACAAAACTTGAGAATCATAAATGCTATACTTAAACATAACTATGATACTCAGTGGATATATGAAAGAGAAGTTATAGTAGACAGAGGGCTGGTGATGGAATCAGCAGACACCTGAGTTAAAATCTTGCATTTAGCATCAGTTGTGTGACCACCTATAAGTCATTTAAAGTCCCCTGAGCCTTGCTTTCCCCACCTGTAAAATGGGAATAATAATGTCTATAGCATTTGCTTCACAGGGCTGTTATGAGGATCAAATGAGTCCATGGGTGCAGGGGGCTTTACAGAACTTAAAGCATCACTTAAGTATCAGCTATCAACGTTAGAATGTCAAGCCATCCTTGGCCTCGTGGGTCAGATAGGCACAGGGAAGTCAGGGGTAGGGTTGAAATGTTTTATCCCCAGGCTCCAAGGAGTTTCCTGGGTAGAGCCTGGGTCAATGATGCTCTCTCTCAAACTTGTGGTGGGAACAGCCAGGAGGCACTTCCAACAGGTAGTCAGAGATTATCTGCTGCCCCTTCATCTGGACAGCTCAGACTTCAGACCTGCTTCAGATAGCATCCTAGTTACCTTGGATTTAAAGAGCCCTCATTGGATCTCATATTAGGCCACCTCCCTAGTCTATACCCTCCGGCAAGTACCCATCACCTCCTATGTGGAGCAGCCAGATGGTACCATAGTGCACAGAGAACTAAAGCCTGGGATTAGTTAAAATCTCAGTTCAAATCTGACCTCAGACACATATTAGTGGTGTGACCTTGGGCAAATCACTTATCCTTTCTTTGCCTCAGTTTCTTCAAGTGGTCATAATAATAGCACTCACCTTCCAGAGTTGTGGTGAAAATAAAATGAGATAATATTTGTAGTGTTTAGCACAGTGTTTAATACATAGGAGCTAATAAATACTTATTCCCTTCCTTCCTACATAAGGATGTTGCTGATTCCCTCCAGCTACTAGAGGTTCCTCTTTAGACTATCTTGAGCTTTTATTATATCTTCTTTCTTCTTATATGTATATACTGCACATGTTGTCAGAATAAGGATTCTTAACTTGGGTTCCATGAACTTTTATTTAAAAAAAAAAAGACTATTTCAATATAATTATTGGTGCTGGGTGGCAGTGTATAGAATGCATGACCTCCAGTCAAGAAGACCCAAGTTCAAGTGTGACCTCAGATATTTACTGTGTGATCTTAAGCAAGTCATTAAACCTCTGTGTCCTTCAGTTTCCTCATCTATAAAATGGAGATAATAATAGCACCAGCCCTCAGAGTTATAGTGAGGAAAATGAGGTCATATTTGTAAAGCACTTTCAAACCTTAAAGCACTGTATAAGTGATAACTAGAAACTGGTTTCCTTTTTTATCATATAAAAATTAATAAGACAATTATAATAATTAATAATCTACTTATAATAATAGCTAATACAAGTGCTTGCTCTGTGCCAGGCACTCTACAATGATGATCTCATGGATTGCATTTTATAAATTCTAAAACATAATTCTGATAAGGGATCTATAAGCTTCACCAGACTACCAAAGGGGCCCCTGGAACAAAAATGAAGTTAAGAACCCTTGTGATAGAGTGTAAACTCCTTGAGGGCAGGGGTTCTAGCCTCTCCCATGCCTTGAGCTCTCTTCTCTACCTCCAGAGGGCTGTGAAGTTTCCCTTAGAAACAAGCATGGAAGCTTTTTCATTTTGCTTCCAATTAAAACTGGAAAGTGGCAAGGACTGCTCTCCCCATGCAAAGGGTGACCTGGTAGACAGCTCTAGCCCCCAACAAACTGAAAAGTCAATAGACCTTGGGTTGGATAGCATTTACCTCCCCCTTCATGATCCATTCCCCTTTGCAGTGAACTGTTCTCACTAGAATTCAGGGACACCCAAGACACCCCATCTTCTTCTCACCAGAGTTTGGGGGGCCTCATGACACCCCATCTTCCTGGATCCCAGAAGATCCAGCGAGGATCAAAGCATTTACACTGAAGCTATTGGAGCCTCTTTGTGTCAAGGGTCTAGCTCTCCTCTCAGGTAAAGGGAAGTTTGGCCAGCAGGTGGTGCCAAAGGGCCACTTCGACAATATCCAATGATTGGCTCCAATGGAAACCTGGGATGAGAGATGATGAATTCATCTAGAGAATGAAGGTCACTGTCTGAGTGGAGTCAGGGAACGTTCAGGATCTGCGCATCCCAACCAAGGAGCACACAGTCCTAGAGTGGGGACAGCGGGCAGGAGTCAGCCCTGGGAGTCCCAGAGCTGAGAATAAAACATGAGTCGCAGGGGCTAGACGCAAGCTGGAGAGTTCTTCAGAAAGCCTTGCAAGACTTCCTGACCTGTTCAGGAAATCTGAACAAAATCTCTTGCACATTTCCTTCAGGTGTACAGAGGCCCCAAAGTCAGTTTTATTCCCATTGGGGGGGGCGCAATGAAGGTTCAGATAGACTTCCCAAGAACCCCAGAGAAAACCCGAAGGTCTAGAGTGAGGGAGATTGAGGCATTCAATGGATTGAGAGATCTAGAACCCATGAATCCTACCTACTAACCAAGAGGCAGCCCAAAAAAAGTAAATATTTGCAAAAGGAAATTCTTCATCTAAATGAATGCATTTCTTATGGTGGGATTTTAGTCATCATTGGGGGGATCTTTGATGCCTTTCTGGTGCTCCTGAAACTAAATCATACAACTGACTACCTATTCTACTTCCCAGAAAGTGAAAATTTAAGGAATATTTTCCTGCTCCTGGTAAAAGTTGTTTTGCAAAAGTTGAACCCTAGCCCTGGCTCATCCATTGTCATTTTTTTTAAACACTTACCTTCCATCTTAGAATAAATACTGTGTATTGGTTTCAAGGCAGAAGGTCAGTAAGGACTAGGCAATGGAGGTTAAGTGACTTGCCCAAGGTCACACAGCTAAGAAGTGTCTGAGGCCAGATCTGAATCTAGGACCTCCCATCTCTAGGTCTAGCTCTCCATCCACTGAACCACCCTGCTGCTCTCCACCCCTAACCTAGCCATGACTTTTTAATAGAATGGATCAAGGAAACTTAGGAGAGAAGAGATAACAGGAACAACCCAACTCAGAGTCTGAATGAAGAGTCAAAGATCTTCATAGACTCACAGATTGTTTTAGCTAGAAGGGACTTTAAAGAATGTCAAGTCTGAGTCCTTCAGAAAAGAGTCATGAAAAACAATGTTCAAAGGGAATTTTGTGAAATCTATTGTCCACAAAGAAGAAAAAGACTTTCTAGACCCTCTCTGCCTCTATCTCAAAGTCAATGGCTCCATTTCCAGTTGTCTTCTTCTTCATCCAGTTGTCTGCATTCAGGAGTAAGCTGGTAAATTATTAACTGGATCTCCAACACTTTTAAATTTCATCTGTGGTGACATTTTCCCCCTATGCTTCCTTAAGTCTAGGCAATGAACAAATAATAATCAAGATCTGATTCTAGCAACTGCTGATTTTTGAATTGTAAAATGCTCACCCTGAAATTTAAGTCTTCTCTTGATAGTCAGCCCAAGCTGGCTCCAACAAATCCTACATGTATCCCTCTCACCTCCATGTGTAGGCATGTTGAGATCTGATTCTCTAAAATACCTCTGGGATCATGCCTCCTTCTCATTCCTAAATATTAGCCCCAAGGAAAAAGAGATTTCTGTGCTGGCTTCAGGCAGCATTCAGAGCCCTCCCCCTCCCCATATTTCTCAGCGAATCCTGTCTGAGGTGTTTATCCATATATCTATTACCTGGGAAGGGTACTCATACACCCAAAGACTAAAGGGCCTCAAATATACTAAGGGTATGAGGGTGCAAGACTTTAGTCCCAAAGAAGTGAAACTGGAGCCTCTCCCACATAATATTATCAGAAAATCCAAGTTCCAAATTTCCTTAATTCCATTGGGGAGAAGAAAGGAATGCACACACACACACACACACACACACACACACACACACACACACACACACACACACACACACTGCTCTGTGTTTTTCTTTAATTTAAACAATGGCTGAGATTTTTTAAGTACAATAAACTACAGAACTATAAGAAATACTTGAGATCTACAGTATAAAAAATGTGGCAAGATTACATGTTTAAGTATCATGATTGAAAAATAAAGTGAAATCATCCACTATCATGTCAAACCTATTGATCATTCAACATCTTCAACCAAAAAGTAATAGAAGTTTAAAAAAATACTGCAGAGGTCCAAGGTGGGTATCCAGTTATGTTTTCTCTAGATTTAACCCACCTTCCTCCTAGTCAAATAATAAGTTAGTATAAATAGTAAGCTGGGAGCTATAGCAGTGTGTGTGTGTGTGTGTGTGTGTTTGGAGGCTCCAAGAGTCTGACGGGCTGGTAGGGTGGCTGGTTGGCGCCTGTCCTTTATTTCTGTCCTCTTCTCACACAAAGCTCTCTTCCATGTTTGCACAGAGGAGAAAGGAGTCCACCAGTCGAGGCTTGACAAGTTGTTGGAAATCTGTGTCCTGGAGGCCTTCTGGGCAGACCGCTGCCAGGGTACGTAAGGCAGCCTTACCCAAAAAAAAGGAAAAAATAAATTCAAAATTGATGAGATAGACATAGGGTCAGAATCAACAAACTGTCCTTTCTGATGGATTATTTCTCATAAATGCCACCAGCACCCCAGACTCCTGGGGTATCCCAGCTAGAAGAGACTCTGGATTTAATTCATTTCATTTCAACAAGTATTTATTGTACACCAACTGTGTTCACATAGCTAATAAATGTTTGAGGTGATATGATCCTGAGCAAGTCACTTCCCCTTGGTGGCCTTAGTTTCCTCATCTGTAAAATTTTGAACTGAAGAAGGAAATGGCAAACCACTCCAGTCTCTTTACCAAGAAAACCCCAAATGGATACACAGAGTCAGATACAACTGAAAATGACTAAACAACAACAAAAAATATATAATCATTCCAATCGGGCAGTGGGGAGGAGATTGGGAAAGACCTTGAGGAGAAGGAATCTGAATTGTGCTTTGGAGGAAGCTAGAGATTCTAGGAAGGACAGGGGAGAAGAAAGAACCTCCCAGGTAGGGGAGGGACAGCAAGTGCTAAGGCATGGAGATTAGAGACAGAATGTCATGTATAGGGAACAGCAAACAAGCCAGTCTGGCTACGATGTAATGTGTACTGAGGGGAGCTTCAAAAAGCTAAATCGGAACTAGATTTTGAAGGGCTTTAAATGTCAGGCACTTGTGACTGTATTCATTCTAGCCATAAAGAGGGACTGAAGTTTCTTGAGCAGGGGAGTGATGGTCAACCATGGCACTGGGCAGAGAACACCAGCCTCTTAGTCACTTAGGAGTTCTGGTTCGTTTGCTCCTCTAAAAATGGGAATGATAATACTTTTGTCTTTGTAGCTCCAGCACTTAGTACAGAACTTGATTGATTGATTACTTTCATTGATTGATTATTTGCAAAACCAACCCCACAGAACTATTTCAAGGAAACTAACCTTAAAAGACTCCATAACAGGAGCTCTCCTCCATGGCTTGGTTGAATTCACACCCATCCTTTAAAGCCCAAATACAAAGTGCCTCCTCCAGGATGCAGTCCTTGGTTCCTACAGATAATTGGGACCTCGGGCCAAACATTGTATTGACTTTTGAACCTTACTCTTAAAGACTCTCTGTGTGTTACAGCCACAAGTGTGCTCTTTTCCTAAGCACTGTGGATATTGTCCAGGCTCGCTCAGTGTGCTAAACCAAGGAGACAGTTGCTAAATATTTAATGATGGCGATGCAATGTCTTCTGTGAAGGGAACTGAGACAGGAGGAAGGGGGCCAAAATGGTCACTGGGGAGAGAAGCTGGAAAAGTTCCAGAAAATAAACCAGGTCCTTGGGGCAGTAGAAACAGGTCAAGGCAGTTCCCCAACTCAGTCTGTGTCAGGAGATGGCCCTAGTGGAAGTGCACTCCAACAAAATAGGTTCACTGGATCACAAAGAAGCAAAGTACTTTTTATCGCTAGATCCTCACAAGGACCCCATAAGGAGTCTGAAAGGTAGCCTGGCATAAGGAGAAAGCCCTGAACATGAAGCCAGAAGACCTCAGTCTGCATCCCAGTGCTGCCACGTGTGTGGTGGAAGCCAATTTCCTTTATATCACTGAGCCTCAGTTTACTCATCTGGAAAAGGGGATAATTACCTTCTCTTGGCATACCATCACCCCTCATATGTATTCTAATCCCACATAGAAAATATTAATTATATTTATATATTATTTATTATATTATTAATACAATATATACTATTACTCATTAAGATATTAATTATTAATTTATTATATAACTAATACTATATTTTAATTATATAATTAATAATATATAAAATTAAGCACCCTCATGCCCAAAGAGAAGAACTGTGCAAGGTAAGAGGTGATAAGGTAGGCAAAGTGCTCCAGAGGATACAAGAGTGCCTCCCAGCCATAGAGGATGGCCTGAATGAATGAACGCAAAGAAGTAGGAAAAGAAGGACAAGACTGAAGAAAATCCAATGGTCCAGTTTGGCTAAAAGGTTGACTATGGAGAAGGGGATAAGTAGGTAATTAATTATAATAAAACTTTAAGGTTTAGAAAATGCCTTTTGCTCTGTCATTTGATCTTTACAAAAACCTTTAAGGTTTATTATTATCATTCTCATTTTATGAAGAAGTTGAGGCTGAGGAAGGTTAAGCAGTTTGCCCAAGGTCACTTAGCTAGTAAGTGATAATAGTAATATGAGGCTGGATTTGAATTCAAGACTTCCTAACTCCAAGTCCAATAGTCTATCTACCATGCTATCTAACTGCCCTAATTTTGGATTGAAGCCAGATTGAAGAAGGTCCCCCATATTCCTATGATATAATTTAACTCCATACTTACACTGTCAAAGGACCATATATTGGAGCTAGAAGAAACTTTAAAGATCATTAAATCTAACTCTTTTATTTTACAGATGAGGAAATGAGCAAAGAGATGTCTAGTGATTTGCCCAAGGTCACCCAACTATGGAATATCTGAAATAGGGGTTGAACCCAGATCTTATAAGTTTAATGCTTGGGGCAGCTAGGTGGCATGGTAGATAGAGCACCAGGATGAGAGCCATCAGGAGAACCTGGGTTCAAATTTGAATTAAGACCCTTCCTAGCTGTTTGACCCTGGGAAAGTCATTTAACCTCATTTGCCTAGTCCTTGCCTTTCTCTCATAGAATTATCACTAATACAGAAAGTAAGGGTTAAGAAAAAGTTTAATGCTCTATCCACTATAGGATGGAGAAAAAGTGGTGCCCCTAAAGGTAGAGTTAAATGATAGAACCAATAGCCAGGTTTGTTTTAAGTGGGAGAAATGTCCTTCTTCTCCCCCCTCCAATACCCAAAACCCCGTATCCCTGAAGAGTGCTAGCAAAGAGGGAAGCTGAATCCTTCAGACAAAAGGATGGATCTGTTACTAAAGCCCTGTTGAAGGGAAACACATATTGGTGGGGCGGGGGACAAGTAGCCAAGCTCTGGGGATACAGAAGAGGGCTGGAGGGCCAGAGTTTTCAACTCAAGTTGGTGGAGAGAGCACCCCCCAACCCAACCTCAAACCTAGCCCCAAAGCTAGCTGAAAACCTGTCTCCTCCCTTACTGCCATCCCCAACTACTTGGCATTCGAGATATTTTCTCTTCTGACGTCTGAGGAGCTAAAAAGATGTCACTGATGGCTCTGATTCTCAGGCTGAAAATACCAAGGTATCGAGCTGGACCATCAGCTACCCAGGGCAGTCTTCATTAAGAAAAATCAATCTGCTCTGCCCAAGGTGACATTACTCAGCCTGGCTAAGGGAGATGATATTTGAAATCTCTGAAGATAAATCTCAGAAAAGGGAAAACAAAGGACAGTTTGGCAATCAAGACAGAGCCCCTGGCTTAGGCAAGACAGGGTTAAGCCTGTTCCCACCCTGGTTTCTAGCTGTGTCTTACTAGTGGTGAGGTCTGATGCCTTCCTCTGATCAGACCACACACCACTGGCTCATCATTTGAGCAACACTCACTCACTCAGCACCCCCAAGCCTCTGTTCTCAGTCCTGAGGGGGGCAAGGAGTTGATGGTGAGCCCATTTTCAAACATTGAAATGGCCTGTAGAAATTTGGTAGGAGATGGCTCCAAAGGTAGCTTAGAACCAAATTGTGGAAGACCCAAAATGCCAGGTGAAGTGTTTTGTATTTTATCCTGGAGATAAAATGGAGGAGTCACAGGGGAATGGCGTGGCCAAAGCTGTGGATTTTAGTGGTGTTGGGCCTCAGATAAGTCATTTATTAACCTTTCAGGGCCTCAATTCTATCATCTATAAAAATGAAGGGACCAACTTGATAAACTCTGTGGCTCCTTCTAGCTCTGAATTTCTTTGATCCAGAGTACTATATTCACTTCTGAGTGCCATATTTTAAGGACAATGGAGCCTGACTAAAGACTCCAACAGCCAAACTGCTGAAGGAGCAAAACACCATCCCATGGGAGGATGTTTTGTCATTGAAAATAATGGCAATTTTTGCCTGGAGAATAGAAGACTTGAGTGCTGTGGATATGACAATGTCAAGGTGTAAAGATTAAAATTTAGGGGAGACTGAAGAAACTGAGGCAGGTAGAAATTAGTTTCTCTCTGCAAGGAGTATTATATTTTTAGAGGTTTATTAAAGGTTAAAGATTAAAGAAAATACAGAATAAGAAAAAAACACGTGCCTAGGCCAGAGCAAGATAACCTCACATCATGGAAGAGACGCCGTCTGCTCCAAAACAGAAGTCCAAAAAGCCCACAAAAACCTTTGCAATCAGGTTAAATCCCTTCTCGATCTAGGCCCACCTGAGAATTCAGTGAGATTACAAAGCATTTTGGGAAAGTGGAGCAAGGGCTTGTGGGGATTGAAGTCCAGAGTTCGAGTCTATTTTTACAAAGGTAAGTGATGAACTATCATATGGAAAAAGGATTCGTATTCTATTTGCCACCTTAGGTAATTATTGGTGTATGTTTCATAGTTGGAGATTTCAGTTCAATGGAGAAAAACCCTTCAAACAATAAGAACTATTCAGAAATACAATTGGGAATGGATGTGTTCTATATCCCTGGAGCCCTGTAAATAGAGTCCAGAAGGGGATTTCTGTTCAGAAAATGGGCAAGGTTAGAGATTCTCTGAAACCTTGAGATTCTCCTGTTCTGTAGAGTAGGTATGATCAAAACCTTTCCTCAGGACTATAATGATCTGGGCATAGAGTCACCTCAGGTCAAAGACAGAAAGGTCCTATATACACCAAAATATTCACAGCAACACTCTTCATAGTAGCAAAGGTTTAGAAACAAAGTCAACGTTCACTGACTAGGGAAGGACTGAACAAATTGTGATAGAGAGAGGTAATGAAACATTTGTTTCATAATTAAAATTCACAAAATGAAATCGTATGAATTTAAATATTAATAACATAATAGTACTGTATGAAATTGTAACTGTGAAGAACTCAAAGAAGTACAGGAAGACTTGTAGAAGCTGATGTAGAATGAAGCAAACAGAACCAAGAAAACAACATGCACAATGATTCCAACATCACAAACCTGAAACTGAATGCTGATTGATAACAATGACCAAGATTGGCTTTGGAGAAAAGTGAGAAATGTATTTCCCTCCCTTCTTTGTGGAGGTGGAAGAGTATTGGAATGGAATATCATCTATTGTACCAGATTCAGATCATTTTTGAGCTGAGTTTTACTTATCTATTCTTTATCTTGTTTTTGTTTTTTTACTCTTTGTTATAAGGCATGACCTTCTGGGTAAGTAGAGATGATGGGGAAGAAACTAAATATTTGAAAATGAAGGTGATTTAAAAACTCATATTAAAATTTTTGTCTAAAAGGAACATGAGTCTGGCAGCTTAAATAGACTGGGTTAGAAGAGGCAAGATGCTCAACTCCTCTTCAGTGGAACAGCTCTCATCTTTTCTCATACTGGTTTCAGGTATCTCCTCCTAGAAGTGCTTTGCCTGGTGGAGTAATTGAGTAAGAGACCCTGAAAAGAAGAGGCCCCAGAACACATGGGGATCATGTCTCTAAAAGGCGAATAACTCTTCCCCCCAAGAGCAAGGAACTCTGGGGCTCTCACAACCCAGGAGCAGCTGGCTAGAAGGCTCTAGCACCCAATATAAAGGAAGTTTTTTCAGGACCTTCTTCTGGACCTCAGTGAGCATGGATCAAATTGCTAAAATGTCCAGAATCTCAGGAAGTCAGAACTAGAAAGAACCATAAAAAGCAATCAGATTAAGCCTCTCATTTTAAAAGTGAGAAAACAAAACCAGGGAAGGGATATAACATTGTCTAACATCAGAACTGGAACTAATATTAGTTGATATTTACACAGAGCTTTAAGACTTTCAAGGTATTTTATGAACATTGTCTCATGTGATCTTCACAACAACCCTATGAGGTAGCTGTTAATGTCATCTTCTTTTTTACAGATAAGGAAACTGAGGCTGAGGATAAGTCAAGTTATATACCCAGAGTCATGGAGGCAGTGTGTGAGGTACAATTTGAATTCAGGTCTTCACAATTCCCTATCCTTGGGATTTCTGTGCTAGATTTCAGATAGTCTGAGTCCCAGCTTGAAAGCCTTTCTGTAACCAGGAGGTTCATAAGATTAGAAGGAAATATAAAGATCATCCAATTTAACTCTTGAGTTTTATAAGTAGGGGATACTGAGAGAGGGTAAGGGACTTGCCCCAAGGTTCAACCTCTGAGTTAGGGGTAGAGGACAAGGATCTGTCGGCTGGAAACTCACCAGACATGCCACAAGCACAGAGTCACTATTGTTCCTCTCAGCTGGGACCCAGCAAAGCTCAGTGAGACGAGGCATACCTATAATCACAAGACAATCGTGAAACCCAAAGGGAGGTCCCAAGTCCACTGTCCCCCCCAGTTCCTCTTGGTCTGTTCTCCCACTAATGTCTCTGGAGCTCCTCCAGAAGGAGCCATGCTCCCCGAGGAGCTCTGGGGACTGGGAAAGTGATCTGGTGAATTAGAAGGACAAGAAATAAATAGTAGTGGCCAACCCCACTCCCCTTAAGGCATAATTCTACCCCCCTACCCTTTCTGGAAACCTCAAACCAGTTGCACATACAATTGTGGGTCCATAGAGTATCAAAGATGGAAGGGACCTTAGAAATTATCTAATCTATGGAGTTCTTCATATGGGTTAAAGAACTTATTTGTTTTTAATATTTTGATAGCCACATTTGCCATTTAATTTATTTTATTTTCTGCATTGAAAAATATAATTCTGAAAAGGGATCCATAGACTTCATGAGACTGTGCCAAAGGGATCAAGACACAAAAAAAAGTTAATATTCTCCATCCAGCCCAACCCTCTTCATTTGATATTAGGAAGTCACATGACCTAGATTCATCTCCTAGCTTGGCCATTTGCCCCCAGGTGACTTCCATATCATCATTTTACTCTATAGATGTCACTTTTCTGAGCTTTCAAATGAAGGAGTTAGAATAAATGATCTGTAAGGCACAATGGAGAGTCAATAAGACCCTAGTTCAAATCTGAACTCAGACAGTAATAGATGTGTTATCTTGGGCAAGTCTTTTTATCCTTGTTTACTCGATTTCCTAATCTGTGAAATTAGTTGAAGAAGGAAATGGCAAAACATGCCAATATCTTTAGCAGGAAAACTCCAAATGGGGTCTTGAAAAGTCAGACACTACTGAAAAACAACTGAACAAGTTCCTTTACAGCTCTAAATTATTTGGTTCTATGATAGATGACAAAACAGAAATTTAGAAAGGGGAAGGGACGTTCCTAGGATCACATAATTATAAGGTACTGTTTTAGGATTAGAACCCAGGTATCCTGATTAGGGATATTAACAATAATAATAACTATTATTATAATTAATATTTATATAGCACCTACTATGAGTCTAGGCACTATGCTAAGCACTTTACAAATATTATTTAAGGAAAATTGGGAAATTATGTGACTATGAGACCACAAAGTTCCTGCTTTGAAAGGGGAAACACTAACATCTTCCTTATTTATAACCTCAAACTTTTAGAGCTTTTCAACTTTGAACCACCCACCCACAAGACTTCCAATTTACAACCCCACCAAGTAGCATCCCAACTTACACCCAAGTCGTATGGCTTCTCGGGCCACATCTGGATCCCGGCTAAGGCGAGTAAGGGTCACAGCAGCTTTCTGCTGGACTCTTTCACAGGCAGCCACCTCAGCTGGGCTCCCTGACAAGGGCTTCTCAGATAGCATCCCCATGAGGAGTTGTAGCCCTAGGATGAAAACAGGGATGGAATTGAGAGAAAGCCCAGGAGCCAACTCTTTGGTTCAAGGCAAGGAAAATGGAACCACCATTCATCCCTCTCTCACTCAAAAATTAGCCAGTTGCATCTGGTCACATCTCTTAACAAAAGGGCCATGGGTAGGGAGGACCTCGCTGAGCTGGAGTCATCTCTTTTCTAGGAGAAATGCACATCTTCTTCTTAAGTACAGTAGCAAAAGCCCTACCTGGAAGAAGGACCTGGGTTCAAATCCCACTTCTGAACACTTACTGTGTGACCTTGGGCATAATCTCCCCAGGCCTTGGTTTCTCCCTCTGTAAAATGAATGGGTTGAACCATATGGACTCTGAGGCCCCTCCAGATCTAAATCTCTGAACTATATCTTCCCTCTTACACTTGATCTTTGCTTCCATGATTCCCTCACCCAAAAACAAATCTTCTCCATCCTTTTACACTCTGGCCAAATGTCAGCTCCTCCATGAATCATTCTATGATAATCCCCTTTGCTGGCTTCCTACAACACTACATGTAATAAAACTCAAGAATTTAGAACTGTCAGGGATCTTAGAAACAACCCTCTTCTCCAATTTTTCATAGAAGGAAACCAAGGTGAAAGAGAAAAAGGAGCTTGCCTGAGGTTTACCCAAGGGTGTTCACAGTAGAGCCAGGACAAAACTCCTTTACTCCCAGTTCAGAGTTCTTTCCAAAGCCCCCATTTTCTCCTCAGATCATTCATCCTGGCACCTACTGTCTTGTGTTATAACCCATCTATTTCAGGTATGTGAGTCATGCCTTCCTAATGAGATTACTAACGCTCCTGGAGAGAAGAAACCAGGTCCCTGCCCTTCTTCCATCTTCCACAGCACGAAGCAAACCCAGAGCTCTTCCTGTTTCAGAGCTATCTGATTCAATTAAATAACCTTTGCTGGGTACCTCCCATGTCCTGTCCTCATTTGAGAGAGCACGGATGATGGAGAAGCCTTGGGCTAGGAATTAGGGAGCCCTATCACCCATTTGGATAATCTCTGAGTCAGTGCACCTAAGCAGGCACAGCTGTGCCAGGCTTGGAGGTACAGTTCAAATCCTGCCTCACACACTAACCAGCTTACGACCCTGAGCAAGTCACTTAAAACGCTCAGGGTCTGAGTTTCCTCTCCTGTTAAATTAGAAGGCTGGACTTGACTATCTCTAGATTCTCTTCCATCTCTCCATCAATGAGCCTATGATGCTGAACAATTCATGCCCTTCTCTCTGGCCCTTAAATGAGTACATTTACTCATTTCCTGAGGACTCATCCATCAGAGCTGTGAAATGAGGGAATTAGAGAAAATGATCTCTATGTTTCTCCCTGACATTCTCTGTCCCAGACATCAAAACAAGGACCCTTCCAAATTTAGGAACAGTCTCCATTGCTTATCACACATTTCCTTTGAATGGCCAAAAGGGAAAGCCTTCCCAAAAGGCTCACAGATTCCCCCAAGTCCCAGATATTTGCTAGGTATCATTAAGGACCCAACTGTTTATCTAGAGATGCACTGGAGCTCATTCCAGCTCATGAGAGTCAATGGTGCAAATTTCAGTGTGAACATCTACAAGTTGGAAATCAGTTAGCACTACAAATCAGGACTTAATTTTCTGTTTTATTGGTTGTCTACACTTAAGAAAGGGATGAGATATTAATAATGTATAATGAAATAATAAATTTAGTATATTGAATATAAGTTTTTGAGAAAACTTGTTATTAAACATGCACCAGCATACCCTTGCATGTACCTCTCATAAGTTCCCTCCTACTTAGTCTCTGGAAGAATGGCATCTATCAGAGTACAGTGGAAAGAGCAGTCAAAAGCCCTGAATTCAAATTTCACTCTGCTTACTTCCCATGTGACTTTGGGGAAGTCATTTAATTTCCTTTGTAAAATGAAGAGGTTAAACTAAATATCCTCTGAGATCTCTTACAGTTCTAAATCTAGGATCCTACTCATTACCTGTGCCTATATCAAAGTGCCTGTTTCTTGAGGTGACCCCCCACAAATTGGCATTATGCCCAGTTGCAAATGTCATCTCTCTGGGAAAGTGTGACAGGGACCATTAGTTTTCTTCTCCCCTTATCCAACTTGAAGAAACTAAAGGAAGAGCTCTCCATCACCATGGTGATGCTGGGACCCACAGTCAAGGTTAAAGTCTTTTGACTTAAAAAAAAACTTCCTAAGAACTAGAGCTATTCCAAAATAGAATGGAACTACTCCAGCAGTTATGTGGCTCAGTGGATGGAACACTGGGCTTGGAATCAGAAAGGTTCATCTTTATGAGTTTGAATCTGGCCTCAGACACTTACTAGCTATATCATTCTGGTCAAGTCACTTAGCCCTATTTATCTCAATTTCCTCATCTGTAAAATGAGCTGGAGACAAAAATGGCAAACTACTCCAGTAGCTTCACCAAGAAAACCCCAAGTGGGGTCCTGAAGAATCAGCCACGACAAAGGATTCGACAACAAAAGCCTTGATAGAGAGTGAGTGGTCTCCCAGGTATTCAAGCAGCAGCTAGATGTATTCAAGCAGAAGTATACTCATACACTGATACGCTCCTCCCTTATCCAGAGATTAATTGAGAGGAGATTTTTGGGAGTACATGCAGGGGCATAGAAGTATTCAATCAGAGGCTGACCACTCAGTGGAGATATTACAGATGGATGTCTGCTCAAGTAGGACTTAGACTATATGCCATCTAAGGTCCTTTCCTACACTGGAAGCCTGTGATCCTACTTTGGTTTGAGATGCTGTTCTAATAAGCTGTCCTCCATAATGCTCAGTCTCCTGTGGTAGGGAGGGAAAAGCAGAGGTTGCAGAAGAAAATCAGATGAGCAGGCCTGACAGGTACTAATCCCACTGCCCAGATAGTAGCAGCCCCTCTATTTCTCCAAGCTTCAATAACACAAGAATGAAAATTCTAGAATCTTAGAGTTAGAGCTAGGATAGACCTTAGAGGCCATTAATTAGGTCCAATGCTCTCATTTTATAGATGAGAAAATTAGGGGTCCCTGCCCCCCACAATTAACTTGCCCAAGAACCTATAACTAGTATCTTCCTAGGCATTTCCAATATATAACTGCCTGGAGACAGAGCCAAGATGGTGGCTTAGTAGCCGTGAAAGCTGGAAATTCTCCCAGAATTTCTCCCAAACCAACGTATAACTGCTTGTGCTCTACCATCCTCTTTATCCTTATTGTTCGAGACCTGGAACTTCAAGCTCTGATAGGTGAACTTTCACTTATCTTGCTCAAAACCAAACCATCTCCATGTCAGAATGCCCAATGCCTATCCCTCTCCTTCTAGTTCTTCTTTATATATTGACTCCCTCATTTAGACTACAAGCAATTTGAGGACAAGAAAGTGCCTTGCTTGCTTTTAGTTGTATCCCCCAGCTCTTAGCCCAGATCCTTTGTTATAATTTTTGTTTTATTTTATGCATTTTTAGCATTATCCAGAGAAAGGGGTCCAAGGGTTTCCCCAGACTGCCAAAGGAAACTCTGATTATATCAGACTGTCAAAGAATTCTTCATATCACACAAAAAAAAATAGATTAAAAACCCCTGGTCTAGTCCATCTCTTTACCATACAGATGAGGCCCATAAAATGAATTATCCAATGTCACACTAGTAGTAGGTAGTAGAGGTAGGATTTCAATCTACTTCCTCAGACTTCAAATATGGTTTCTTCTGATTACTTCACATGTCCTCCTTTCTTGCTCCTCCCAGCTCTAAAAACCCTATTTCCTGCCCATCCACAAAGATCTGAAGTTATGAGGTCCTAATGGAATGCAACAGGATGGTTATGATTCACCATTTATGGTCAAGTAGACCCTCACTCGACCGAGAGCCACAGGTTCCTAGAGCTGGAAAGGTCTACCTGGACCAGCCTTTGCTTCCAAGAAGTCAAATTACTAATCCTCAAGAGCAGAGAGTTATTTATAATATCCTCTAAGGGTCTCTTAGCAACTAAGTGGTATGGTGGATAGAATCCTAGTCTAGAATCAGGAAGAATCATCTTCCAGCATTCAGATCTGTCTTCAAACACTCACTAGCTGTGTGACCCTGGACAAGACAATTAATGTTGTTTGCCTCAGTTTTCTCATCTATAAAATGAGCTAGAAAAAGAAATGACAAACCACTCCAATATCTTTGCCAAGAAAACCCCAAACCTCTCTAAGAGCTGAACAGGACTAAACAACAATAAGAAATTCTACTCCTTCCTTCTCTCATTCATTTTTGGGGTTATCTTCCTAATGATCTCAACCTGGAGCTCTTTTTCCTGTTATGTATCCTTTATGTCCATGTTGGTAAACCTATGGCATGCATGCCAGAGTGGTCTGATCCCTCCCACCCCCCCTCTCCACATGCACCTGAGGAGATTTTTCACATCACCCACCCCTCTGTCCAGCAGCCCAATGGGAGCACTTCCTCCCTCCCCTGTCTTAGGGAAGGGGAAGGGGGAGTGGTCCTCACATGCTGTGTGAGGGTTGCAGTTTGGGCACTGGGTCTCTAAAAGGTTTACTATCACTGCCTTAGGTAGTCTGGGGAAACCTTTGGATCCTTTTTTTTATTATGTTTTTGAAATGGATAGTATAGAATGAAATACATAGAATTTAAAAAGAAATAAATTCTAGTGAAATATACTTATCAACCTTTTTTAATATTCTGATTCTCCCCAATTACATGTAAGTAAAATTTTTAATATTTGTGTTTTTTTTAATTCTGAGTTCAAAATTCTCCCTTCCATTCTCCATCACCTCCCTGCTTCCTAAGACAATAAGCAAATTAATAAATATTTTTACAAGATCAATCATGTAAACCATTTTAAAAATTTTTTACAAGTTCATAGAACCCAGGTTAAGAACTTCTGCTATCTATTGAATCCCCAAATAGAGAGTCTTGGAAGGAACCCTAAATTGATCTTCCAACCCATACTCCCCATGCATAGATACTTGCTTTAGTTGTTACAAAATTTTGCCACCAAGGAGCCTTAGCTCAAATCCAGCCTCTGTAGGAATACTTTCAGTGACAGGGAACTCATTATCTCATGAGGCAGCTCAATTTGTTAGAAAGGTCTTGGTTATATTGAGCTGAAAGGAGGCCCTTTATAATTTGAAAAATAATTGAAATCCCTCTTCTCTATGACCATCTTTCAGATACATGAAGTGATTGCTCTTCTCTTCCCTCCAGGCTAAACATCACCAGTTCTTTCAACCAATCCTTGTACATAGAATCATTTCCAGTCCTCTCTCCACCTTAATCATCCCCCTCTGCACATTGACCAGCTTCACAATATTCTAGATGTGATCTGACCTAAGCAATGAAAATGACTCAAACCATTCCAGATACCAAATTATTTGTATTTGTACTATTTTTAGAAGTTGCCCTGACTTAAGGTATCACTGAGTCCTGACTCCTCCAGACTACTCATATACCTTTCAAACCCTGGTTTGTTTTAGTCATGGGTTCTGGGATACTTCTCTGTACTCAGCCTTCCTCCCTAATAGTCAAGATTTCATAAAGTTTCCCCTATACTTCCCTAGACCAGAGGGCTAAAGCCCAGAAACCCTCAAGCCCTCACCTTCATTCTAGCCATAGTCAGTCTTAGAAAATATATACCATCTATGATTTCGATGGAATACTCCTGAGCTATGAAAAATGATAAGCAGGATGATCTCAGAAGAACCTGAAAAAACTTACATGAACTGATGCAGAGTGAAGTGGGCAGATCCAGAAGAACATAATATAGTAACAGCAATATTGTAAGATGATCAACTGTGAAGGACTTAGCTCTTCTGGGCAATACAATGATCCAGGACAATTCTGAATGTTAGTCACCCCCAGGGAAAGAACTGATGGAGTCTAAATGCAGAACCAAGCATTATTTTTCACCTTATTTTATTCATGTGTGCTTATTTGGGGTTTTTTTTTTTAGTCTTCTCACACAACATGACTAATATGAAAATGTTTTTAAAAAGAAAATACATACCATCCTCTTGTATGATGTCTGAGGCACATTGTTCCAGGACAGACATGTTTGCCAATATTGTCACAATCTGAAAGAAAAAGCATTGGCTTATAAAGAGAACCACGTAATACCCAAGTCCTTCCCATTTTGGATAAAGGAGGGATCTCTCATCTAATATATGGCTCTGTTTGCCCAGGCACTCAGCAAAAATGTTTCCTAGAGTCAACATGGAATTCCATCATCTCATAGGATTTTCATAATGATAAGTTTCCATTTATTAGGTGTCATTTATTTAGAAAGAGATATAATTAAAACAACTCTGACATATTACCTCACACCTATCAGACTGACTTAATATGACAGAAATTTGACAGCTAAGTGGAGTAGCAGGTAGAGTGCTAAGCCTGGAATAAGGAAGATTAATTTCCTGAGTTCAATTCTGGCCTTAGATATTTACTTGCTATGTGACCTTGGGGGAGTCACTTAACTCAGTTTCATCATTTTCCTCATCTATAAAATGAACTAAAGAAAAAATGACAAACCCCTCTAGAATCATTGGCAAGAAAATCACAAATGGGGTCACAAAGAATTAGACACAGCTGGAAATGACTGAATAAACAAAACAAAGCAAATGCAACGATTCTTTTGGGAGCAGGGAGAGAACAGATCACTGTTCTGGATTCTGCTTTAAAAACCAGAACTAAAGAAAAAGGGTCAAGCTTTGAAGGTGAATGATGAAAATTCTCCATTCAGCTATGTTTTTTTTTAATAAAGAGAATGTAACAACTGAGCCTAAGCAAGTGCTAATCACCAATTACCATATTTTAAATTATGATACCTAATTTGGAGCAAGAGTATAATCAATCCCCTGCAGGAAGGCAGGATCTTGAGTTAGGGAATCTAATTGTCCCGACATTATGGGATCACTGACAGTCTCCTGGGGACCCTTCAGCCTCTCAGTACTAAATGCCATGCCTTAATGCTTTGAAAGACACTCCTTCAGCAACAGAATGTCAAATGCCCAGAGTTACAAGGGACCTCTGGGGTCATCCAGCTCATTCCATGATCTACCAGGAAACCTTTAGACAGCATCCCTAACAACTAGCCATCTGTCCTCCATTTGAAAGACCTCCAGACATGGGGAACTCACTACTTATAGCAACAGTCAATCCAGTTTTGGGTAGTTCTAATTAGGAAGTTGTTTTTATTTCTCTTATGACGACCCCAAATCTGCCTCATACAAGTCCCCTTCATCATTAAAAAATAATTAAATTTAAAATTTTGATGCTGAAAATAATAAATAGCATGTATCCAGTGCTTTACATATAATATATGTAGATACTATTTTCCCCTTTTTACAGATGAAAAAACTGAAAAGTTGTGACTTACTCTGATGGTTAAATAAGTTTCTGAGGTAGGATTTGAACTCAGGTCCTCCTGATTCCAAGTCCAATGTTCTTATCTACTCTACCACCTATCTGCCTTTAGGTAGATCCTCTGTAGCCAAGCAGAACAAGTCAAATCTCTCTTCCACAAGATATATAGAGTGACCTCAAAGCCTTAGTGCAATTTGAAGTCTTAATGGATTAAATAGCCTCAGTAGCTTAAAACTGCATTGTGAGATACTTAAAGACATCTACCACATCCCCAATTCTTTCTGCTGCTGCTGCTCCTCCTACCTCTACCTGTGACTCTGACCTTGTCCCACCCAACCACCTTTTTCCACCATTTCATATTGTGCCATCGACAGCCACTTCACCTGTCTCATCAAAACACCTGCAGGTATTAGGTTTTCATCCAAACCAGCTTCGCTTGTGATTAGAGCTTTAGGTATTTTGAACTATTTACAACCTAGTAGGGAAGGAACAAGAGATACCCAGAAAATACCAAGCCATCACCTCTAGTACACAATGACGATTACCAAGGTCCAGCTAAATTACCATTCATTTGGATCTCACTGGACTGTCAAAAGTAACAGTGACTCATTTCCACCAGCCTGCTCACTGCACACAAGCCCTCTACTGTGGATGTGTGATGAGGGTCTTTCCATGAATCAAAGTCCTCTATCATACAAACCAAATGAGTGAACAATAGATAGTGAGGATTCTTTCAAAAATGGAAACTTCATTTGCAGTTTCATGTTTTTTAGGTGGTGACTGTTATCGGCATTGGAGGCACCCACTGTAGAATTTTGTCAGATTGCATTAGATTCTGTTAATGAAAATCATTTCCCTTTTGCGAAGACCATGTCATGTGGTTTTCTCAAGCCCAGATGGAGAATTCAGTTCATCACGAACTGAATAACTTTCCATTCTTTTGTTGCTTTGATTTTGGTTATCAAGTGCCTAGTATTCTTCTGCCTTGGGTACTTGTTCTGCAGCTTGCAAATGGGACATTAGTAATACAACATCCTAGCCCCATCCCTGAGACAGCTTTAACTTTCCATTGTGCACTGGGACAGGCAAAACAGAAGTGATAGACTGGAAGCAAAGATGAGGAAAGAAATACTGGAAGAGGGAAGTTGCCACAGCCCATTGCCAATAATGGATGCAAACTGAGACTCATACCCCTGAGAGCAGGAATTAAATCCTTACTGATTAATCAAGTTAATTGATCCCAAGAGGCAAAGATCAACCCATCTCTGTGTTCCATTGTCAAACCCTCAACAACCTATCCTACTGACCCATCAGCACTTAGAATTCATTTATTCACCTGGCCCTTGAGGGATTCAGAATAACAAATGTAGGTGGAGAGTGGTGGAAAATGGAGCAATCAGATGGGGTGGAAAATGTCCCAGCAAACAATTCCTGGCAGTCCAGAACTTTACTGGACCCTGATTTTAATCATGTCCTCCTTTGGTCTGATGTGTGGAATATTGAGTGAAATAGAGAAATCCCTGAATTGATTGTCTAGACTAGAGCTGTAGATTCTAGTTATAGTTTTGCTATTAACTTATTCCATGACCTAGGCAAGTCACTTACCCTGCAGGGGCTTCAGTTTTCTTTCCTGCACAAATAGATAGTTGGACTAACAAGACTTCTGAATACCCTTCGGGATCTTATGGTCTATGGCTTCTATGATCCATTAAGTTTAGAAGTGGCAGGGACAGAACTGGAAACTGAAGGTATGCCCATCAATAGGAGAATGACTGAAATTATGGTATATGACTGTAACGGAGGAATACGAGAAATGATGAGAAGAATGATTTAAGAAAAACCTGGAAAGACCTACATGAACTGATGCAAAGTGAAGTGAGCAGAACCAAGAAAACATTGTACACAGTAACAGCAAGATTATGTGATGAACGTTTATGAATGAATTGGTTATTCCAAGATAATCCTCAAGATAATCCTCAAGGAACACCATCTGCCTCCAAAGAAAGAGCTGATGGAGTCTGAATGCAGACTGAGACATAATATATTTCACTTTATTTCTTCACTTTTGTTTGTTCTAGTTCTCTTTCTCACAAAATGAATAACTATGGAAAGATGTTTTATAATATTACACATGTAAAATCTATATCAGATTGCTTGCCATCTCAGGAAGAAGGGAGGAGGGAAAAGAGGCAAGGAAGGGGGAATTTTGTTTAAACTTAAAAAACAGAAGTTAAAATTTTTTATATAATTGAAGAAAAATAAATATTGTTAGAATTGGCAGGGAACATCATTTGACAGTGGAAGAAACTGAGGTCCAGAGGGTTTAAAACAATTTGCCTGAGGTTTTATCAATAGTATGCAGCAAAGCTGGGATTTAATATTCTTCCAAATCCAGTATCTCACCACACCCTACCACTGACCCTGAACAAATATTCCCTATACCTCACAGGCATTAGATCTAACTAAACATGAGTGCTGGGTTTGGTTGCTGATTATTCTCTTTGCCCTTGACCACCTAAGATCCAGATACCTTTTAGTCTGTCATCCTTGCTTGCCCTGACACCCTCTTTCAGTGACAGCCCCATTCATTCATGTAACCAGTGCCACCAACAATCTCCTATAGCCATGAATAGAAGCTCCATAGAAGCAAGAAGTTGAGCATCAGCATGGTAAGTTTAGTCAGCCAAGAACACTGACCCTGAAATTGTTCTGACATGCATTTACTGGCATAAGTGATTGTTATCAGATTTCCTGGTAATTAAGCACCCTGTGGCAAATAGCTTTCATCAGAATGACTCTGAGGAGGCCAAAGCAATTGTTTGAGCTTTTCTCTTCTTTCTTTGTGAGTTCTTCCAGATCTAGAATCAGCATCAAAGGTCTTCAACATCAGGACATGATGATTAAGCTTCATTGTCACCAACAGCATTGCTACTGATAGCTTATATTTATATCATACTTTAAAGTTTGCAAAAGTATTTCATATCTGTAATCTTATTTGATGCTTGCAACAGTCCTGGAAGCTGAATACTATTTTCTCCCATTTTACAGATAAGGAAACTGAGGCAACCAGCAGTTAGATGACTTGTCCAAGACAATAAGTGTTTGAATCAAGGTTAAAACTAGGGCTTCCTGGATCTGAGTGCAATGCTCTATTCACCATACCGCCTACCTGCCACCTTTTGGATTGGGATCCTGTGACCTGGCTTCTAATCCAGATTCTGCCACTAACTCATTATGGGTGTTTGGTTAGAGTAGGGCAGGAATTCCTTGAGACAATCTCTAGTTTAAAACACACTGAGAGAGAGCAAGAGAGAGAGAGAGAGAGAGAGAGAGAGAGAGAGAGAGAGAGAGAGAGAGAGAGAGAGAGAGAGAGAGAGCTAGTCATCATATGGCTGAACCCCACTAGGGTACAACAGGGACAGGAAGATATCTTCAGAGCATCTCTACAGACTGAAGGCTGGGAAGGTCCTCCCAGCCCTCAGTTCAATGTCAAGGCAATAAGTATAATAAGTACAGCATAGTATTTAGGGAGAATAAAAACCTACCTATTCTCCCTCTGCTCCTTTCCACTGGAATGAAGGAAAAAAAAACACCTCAGAGAAAGAAGTACCAAAATGGCAGGCCTCTGAAAGAAACTGAGGAAGCTAGTGAAGTTTACCCCCAAGTACCCAATGTTCATTCATTCCCCAAGGAAAAGAAGCAAAGGATCATTGGGCAGGGGATGCTGGGTCCATAGCTACAAGGTTGAACTAGCTGATCTCCCCAATTCCTTTCAGTTCTGACATCCTATGATTCTGACGCAACCTTGCATCCTCTCTGTCATACTGAAGCACTCAAGGGAAATGGCTCCATCTGCTATGGTTCTGGGGCAGGAAAGGACATTAATGAAGACTGATGTGAGGAAGTAAGAGAGCAATCCCTGTGTAGAAAAGCTCTTTGAGAAGAATGGGTTTGAATGAAGACAAGGAATCATCACAGGGTACTTACATCACATCATTCTAATATCCCTTATTTATATTGGGCTCTTATTGCCAAAATGCCTTCCTCAGTGCCTGAGTAGAAAAGAGGTAGTATTAATATCATTTTTGCAAGGGAGGAAACTGAGTCTCAGAGATGTTAAATGTCTTTTCCAAGTTCACAGATCATGTAAGCTTCATAGCAGGGATTCAGCACAACTGTCCTTTCACTCTAGCACTGAAGAAAGAAAAAATAAAGAAGGCAAATGCAGAGCCCAGCGCAAATGGTTCAAAAGATAACTGACACAGGGGCCCCAGAGGGTGAACCTTTCAGTCTGTCTTTGAGCTAGGATTATTGTGGGGTCTGGAATACCAGCAAGAAGAAAGCCTGCCTTCCATACACACACACACACACACACACACACACACACACACACACACACACACGCACGCACACCCCATGCTCAGATACCAAGGAATAAAATATTTAAGGAGCTCTAAGAGTGGTAGATGAGGATAAAAACGAAGTAATTTGGGGGTAATGGAAAGAATCTGAACTTGGAGTCAAAAGACTTGAAGCCAAAAACTAGTCCCACCTCCATCAAGTACTATCTGTGTGACCTTGGACAAGTCAATTTGCTTTGTCATACTTCAGATTTCTCTGCAAAATAGACCTGAAACCCTCAGAGGGTTGTTATAAGAACCAAAGGAGAAAATGGAAATGAAATGAAAAGAAGAGAACAATACGGGAAGAGCTTTGAAAATTGAAAACCTCTGTCTAGAAGATGAAAGGGATTAGTATTGCAGCACATACTTCTTGTTCTGTTCCCATAGCAACCCAGAGACTATGTTATCATTAGGACCCTGAGATGCCCTGCCACCCCCACCCCCGCTCCAACAGAAGCAACAGGAAAATGCCAAGTTTCTGATTCTGTGGATGTACAACTGCTACTAGGAGAGGCTTTGGGAACCAATTCTGGGTATAAATGCCTGAACAGCCTTAGCATGGCCAAGACAGGATCATAGAATTGCAGAATCTTAGAGGTGGAAGTGGCCTCAGAGACATCTGGTCTGACCCCAACATAAAGAGAAATTCCCTCTACAATAATCCTAGCATGTGTTAATCCAGCCCCTGCTCAGAACTCATTCCTCCCCTGGTAGCCCCTCACCCTTCTGAACATCCCTAGCTGTTGCACAATTTATTTTCCTGACATGGAGTTGAAATCCATTTTCTTTCGATTCTTCACACACACACACACACACACACACACACACACACACACACACACACACACGTGCGCGCGTGTGCGCACTCACTCCTATTTCTGTCTTCAGGGGCCAAGTAGAATAAGCCCAATGTTTATGATTTTGTGAACCTACTCAAGCCCATTTTCCTCTTGAGGCCTCAATAAAAAAAGGAAGTTGAATTAAATGACCTTTTAGGTCCCTTCCAACTCAAAATACTATGGGATGAAACATCTGTTTTTGTGGGGGAGGGGGATAGGTGAAAGGAAACTATGT